>NW_025064964.1:0-52362 GCF_019112545.1 Guyanagaster necrorhizus
GCTTATGAATCAGGTCCCTGAAGAGCTATAAAAGCGAAACAGGGTGAGAGATGGTGACCCCATCCCTCTGTTGGACCTTGATTCGCTTTAACAAGCAATACCGCAATCCTCAAAACACTTTTGAGGTGAGTATTCTTTTACTCATACTGTGTACCCCCAACGGCTTCGCCGAAGGGGGTACACCGTCCTAACCCTAACCCTAAGTCTCTATGCCCATGTCACATGCAAATGGGCATAGATTTGATATACTATGAAACAGACATGCCCCATACCAAAGTGCATAGACTATGCACAAGATAGACCACTGTGCATTCACAGTACCACCCTGTACATGGCCCATGCACTGGGGGAGGCACTCATTGCATTTCACAGTCCCACCACTGCTGTTCTGTATACTGCCATTAGTTTAAACCCTAACTTAGGGTTGCTTCTGAGGTTCTTCTGAGCAATTCATGTACCACCTACCCATAAGGTGAAATAACTCAACTTGCCTATTCCCATATTTTAAAAACCACATTATACACCCAGGATAAATGTCAGAAAACACCACACCACATCCACCAACAATCACCAGCATCTCAGTGAAAGAGTGATCAGAATGAAGTATCTGCCGACTCCAGATTCGGGAGAGACCTACAACAAGCCAATGGATGAAGTGATGAAAATGACACCTGACTGAATTGCAACATTTCCATGAGAATTACAGGAAGGGATGGACCTTATTCTCTTAGCCTTGCAGATGCAATTTGAGCAAGTGACTTTATATTCAACTAGAAAACGAAAACTCACTTTGCTGAAGAAATTAGAATTTTCGCACGGAGTTGCATGTCGACATCGAGAGAAGATTTTTATCATGTGCAATTATCATATGTCATGAGCTTGAAATGAAAACACAATGAAATAAACTCGAGCCAATCAACTTGAATCAGATACGTAAGGCCACGTTTTTTCCCATCTATGAGAGTGACTTCCTGGTGGATGATTAGCGCCTGGCCCGATTCTCATATGTCCCAGGCATGCAAGGAACACAGTCATATCATTTCCTGGTTTCGCACTTCCATGAATACCCTCAGACAGTCCATTCTTCCCCAAGAGCGCACTGACATATGAATTCAGCATTACTCCCGCCGACATGCAGCTGGCACAGGTGACGCCCTTCTGACTGAGAAATGCCTGGGCATTTCCATCACCCAAGCGCCAGGTGAAGATATGGAATACCTCGCCATTGCTACACCTCAGGAGGTCTTTGTCATTTCCCTATTAGACAGAAACATGACATTTCCCAAGGACGAGTCGTTCTGTACCTTACTTTCAGCGAAGAAGCCTGCTCTCGCTGGATTCGATATGCCACAGCTCTCCATTCGGATCTATTGCCATCTAAAGTGCCATGTCCAAGGTATCGACCTGTCCACCTTCCATTCGAAATCACCCAGAAATCCATCGTATCCTTCAAAGCTCCTCTCTGAAACATTCTCAACCAAATTTGATCGTTTCGCAGTTGACAGTCTCTGGAATGACAAGCTGGATGAGGCTGCGGATGAAAATATTAGAAAGGTGTGCCTTCAGGCATGGGTTTCTGCTGTGTAAGTATTCCTCATGTTCTTTCATGACACGCATCGACAGATATGTGAAACGTAGTATCATCCAAAAGACTACAAGTGCTGCCTCTCTGACAAAGCCGGTCCAGACTCGATGGCTTAAGCGAGAGGCAAGCCAACTTTTTCCTTCAATACCGCTTACTATACTCATCTCAATATCAAGGTTATCGAATGTCTAGGTCGCCTGTTGCTTGAGGCCAATATTCTCGAGCGCATCAAACCCACGGAGATTTCTAATGATTTCACTGAAATCAATATAAATACCAACGGCCAACTGCATCTGCACAATTCCCGATTCAACACACGGGTACGTGCAGGTAGACAGGTACGCAATTCCACGTCTTAATTTTGTTCGACATATAACATTGCCTTGAAAGCTCGCAGTCGTTCTGACAAACACAGATGGCCATGAATTCAGGGGATCACCAATAAAAGCCCACGGAAAGCGAACCTACATTAATGTCTCTGATCGCTTTTACGGAACGGCGGGTAGTGTTAAAGTCATTGGTAGGGAGAGAGCAACGAATGCCGAAAAGGCTCGAGACATGCTTCTACTTCATGTTTTACAGGGCGAATGTCATCTTATGCATTCCAAGTTCGTAAGGATGCTTTGGTTTCCGAGCAAGGATGATGAGAAGGATCTTTTTGCTCCCAACGGTCCAATGAACTCTATTTCCGGCAAGAAATTGAACAGATCACAACAGAATGTGGTATCGACCATGATATCTGACCGGCCACTAGTCCTAGTCCATGGTGAGAAACTGTCAATACACGTGACACATTGACTAAGTAATTCCACCAGGTCCACTGGGAACTGGTAAAACATCGACGATCTCTACAGCAGCTGAAATCAGGGGTCGGATAAATTCACCAACATGGATTGTTGCACATTCGAATGTTGCTGTAAAAAACATTGCGGAGAAGTTGGCGTTATCCGATGTAGATTTCAAGATTATCGTGTCCAAGGAATTCTATGTTGAATGGTGAGCAAAGGACTCGTTCGTACTAATACTCTCATTAATTTTCCATTGCAAAAGGCATGAACATCTTTACACCAAAATCAAGGACAGATTGATTCGTGGAGATGAGCTTCCGATCAATCCAAAGAGCCTAGGACCAATTATCGGCAAGTCGCATATCATGCTATCGACATTGAGCACACTCTCGAATCCAGCCCTGGACAAAAATGGGATGTTCGAACTAGTGCCTCCGAGGAGTCTCGTTGTCGACGAAGCTTCTCAGATCAATGTCTTTGAATATATGGTCAGTGACAATTCGCCTTGTAACATGAATCCCAAACTGACAGGATCTTATTGCAGCACATATTCTTTAAATTTCGGAACATCATGAAAAAAGTCTGCTTCTTTGGTGATCCGAAACAGCGTGAGTTACTGTATTCCATCATTGCGTCAATACGTATCTCATGTATCTTGATTGCCAGTCCCACCGTATGGGAAGGACAAAGTTCCATCGATGCAATGCATCTTCGACGTCGACCATCTGAAAGATATGTCGCAGATTTTGGATATTCAATGTGCGTACCAGGGATTACTTGTATGTCAGGCGGCTCATCTGCAGCACAGACCGTATGCCTCATCCACTGGGTAACTTTATTTCTCGAGAAGTCTACAACAATCGACTCCGCTCCTAGAACCAAATAACAGATCCATACTGCATCGCGTTTATTAACACCAAGTACGGCACTGAGGAGAAATCTGGTTTCAGTTGGCGGGTAGATACATGGACCCCGCGTTTCAGATCGAAATAACTGATCTGTTTTGTAGAATCATGCGGAAGTTCGCACGATCACCCACCTCGTTGAGCATTATTACAAAAACCATAGTTTTTGCGTGATCACACCGTATGACGCCCAAAGAGCTGCTATAGAAAGAGAGCTGAAGATGCAATGTCTGCCTTGGGAACGGGTATTCAATGTTGACAGTTTCCAAGGTGACTACAATAAGTCCTCTGACACATGAAACTTATGTTATACATACAGGAAACGAGGCAGACATCGTCCTAGTCTCTGTCGTCCGGTGCAGCGATCCCGGGTTCCTACGCTCCGACCAGCGAATGAATGTCATGCTCACACGACGTAGACGAGGTCTTGTTATTGTTACGAACCGCAGTTTCCTCTCGGGACCCGGCCAGTCAACCCTCGTCGGGAAACTGGCTCGTGACAGATCCTGGACGCAATGTACAACTGTTGCAGAACAACGGGCGAACCTCCCAGATGCTAGAGGGCGTTATGCCCCTCTCCATGCTGCCACTCCCACCGTTCGGCTCGATGTGAGACGTCCGAGCTTTGATATGAAAACCCTCTTTCCACGTCGATCTGTTGAAGGCAGTGATATCGGCCCGACTCGTTCGATTCATCGTACAGGTTTCCCGCCAGTGACACCGGTTTCAAAGAGTCGAGGGAGCACGATCTGGGACCATCTCGACGAGACAACTGTTCGTAACGCTCCCAGGAGAGTCCAGTTGAGTTCACTTGGAAGTTTGGGAACAACTCTGTATCCGAGTTCCAAGAAAGAAATTCGCCCCCCCCCACCGAGTTTGTCGAATTATGAACATGATTTCCCACCATTGGCGTCGTCATCGAACATAACTGGGCAGAGCCGTCCCAATCCCACAGTCCAGCCCAGTCCTGATGTTTCTTCGCCGGAAGTACCAGTGCAAATATTAGGAGAGACATCATCCTTAGCGTCCGGAGGTTATTGGAACATGGTCGTTGGCCGCAAGAAACGCGCAGACCAGTGGTATACCAATGAATACTGGAAGTAAATATTTGCGATAGTGTGACCATGTTGCAAGGACAAAAGTAGGTAACTGTCACAAGTACAAGGATAAATCCTGATCGGACAGACATGTTGGGCGGCGCCCTTTGGACTCCAAGTATCGCTGAATTTTACTTTTTCTTGATGACTGGTATCTCTAAGGAATTTGACTTTGAATTAAAATGTATTGTCGAAATAGCCTTATGCAAAGACAAAGCAGAGAAAGGCGAGCATTGGCTCGAGTCCCGAATATAGCATAATCAACGTAGATAATAAAATCGACAGAGGATATTGTGGCGAGGTCCCACCGACTGACTGTCTTCTTGTAAGACTCAGTGAAAATGAAGCAACAATTTTATCTTTATGCGGTCACGGAAATGCTGGAAAGACTGGACACATGCGATAATCCATATCTAGGGACGTGTTAGCTAGCAGAAGACCTCACCGAGAGTCTTTGCTCACGCGTCATACTGGAATGCATTTATGCCACTAAGATTTGAAGCTCCTGTAAGACGACTCGACTCTCCTTCTCCCGTAGCTTGAAGCAGGATGAATGGGGGCTTCCAAGACAGTACCACAGCCACCAGCAATTATCATTCTCTATGTTCCAGAGTGATCAGGAAGAGCTAACGAATCTCTCAAGGTGATATACTTATGATAATCCGTTGTATGAAACGATACAAATGGCGCGCGACTAAATTCAGAGAAAGATCGTCGATTGGAGTTCTCGCGGTGAGAACGAGGAGATCGACTCTTCCATAACTGTACTGTGTAGCGTCTGAATTAAAGAGTGATTTGCGTATTATTTAGTACTAGTGTACGCTTGTCACGTATGATTGAACACGGATGAGAATTATAACCTTGTAAATGGAAAAAAAAATAAACTCACAAAGTCAGGTGTTATATGAAAGGGACACGGATTGATCAAAATGAGGAGCTGGGATGGAAAAGCACGATTAGAGGCCGTGTCTGAAGAAGACGAACAAGGGACTAAATGCCTTGAAACTCCTAAAATTGATCTGCGTTGGACTACGTTCGAGAGTCGCTTCCGTGATGGGTGACGAAGAGAAAGGATTATTGAAAGCCAAAGGCTGGTTCTTCATTTTAAGATGACCAATCACGGAGATATTGATCATCCCTAAAAGGATCGCTGGGTGCGTTATCCAGGATAGAAATTGGGACATCATTTCTCAGCTCATCCTGAGGTCCAAACGTCATCAGCGTTTCGAGTGTAGTACTAAAGCACTGAGAGGATCCAGGAGGTATTCTGAATCATACTCCACAGGCAACTGGATGGGCTGAGCATGGGAAATAGAGGTGTATTTTTCAAGGAACAAAGAACCGTAGGAGAAGGGTGGGAGGATGTGGATTTTGGTCCATAGAGTAGGGCATGATGGGGAAATGGTTCGCTTGGTTGAACAAATATGGCCGAGGGCCCACGGGCATCGAATAGATCTGGACTAGAGAGAAGGCCGAATATCTGGAGCAACGATTCTCGAGGAAAGCGCCGTATGGGTGCCAGGATAGACCTACAACCACGAAGGTCCTTAAGCAGTTTGTCGCGCCGATCTCGGATTTTAAGGAACAGAGGCTCGATCTTCTGCAGCTCCTCTTCAAGATGAGCTATATCGTTTGCGATAGAGGCTTGACAAGCATCGAAAGAGGAGAACCCATATCGTAGGAGTTGGGTAGGATCGACGAAAGGAGAATAAAGCTGTATAGCGTCGAATTGACATTTAGTGCAGATAGCCTGGATGACGTCGTCAATAAAATGCATAGAAATGGACGAAAACATGTGCGTACCTGTACCATTTTTTAAGCTTCTGCGAATATACGTAGAAGAGAATACTGCTGAAGTAGGAATGGGTTTGGTTGCTGTGTATCGTCCCTGTCCGAGGCTGTGAACGTTGAGATCAACCTGCTGTAGGCAGGATCCGCGCCAAACGTTTCAAAATGTGATATAGATCAAGGCGCGTCGAACGCTGTCAGCTTACGACCGTATCATTGAGTATACTAGTTGTCGGAAAACTCCGGTTCGCATTTGGTTATATAACACATACAAAAGAAATAAGGACTCGATATATTTACAATTTTCATCATGATTACGCCCGGCCTCCTTCTGTTCCCCGACTCGCCTGCCACGTCTCCGGCCCCTATCCCAAAACAGTGGGTACGAAGACTCGACAGCGGAATGTGAAGTACGTACCGTCCTATTCTTCATCCTCTGGTTCTTGATCCTCCTCGTGAACCACTCGTGTGCCGTTACAGGAGTATTTAGCTGATCCGCATTCTCGACTGCAGCCGCAATCATGGCACTCTCGTCTACGAGAGGTCGGAGCAAGACAGAGTCTCCCGGTCTGGTGAAATAGACGAGAGACCAGCGTTCGAGATGGCCTTGTGGACCGGGGGGAGGGCTGAACGCGTGATTGTCAGTCGATGGGGGAAAGGAAAAGAGAGTTCTTACACTACTCGATGAATATTGGATCGCAGGATCCCCCCGCTGAACAGCGCCAACGCGTCACCAACGTTGCAGATAGCGTGTCCCGGAATAGGCTATCAAAAGATCATGAGCCGTCGAATATAAATACCATCACAAATTTACCTTGACATACTGCCATTCTTCATACCCAGGTGGAAGGACCTGTAGCCCGCCAAGTCGGTTATGCAGGAAGCTCAAAGACCCGAAATCCGTATGCGCCCCGATGGCCATTCGATCGTTACTGTATCCTGCCGGATTCTTCGTCGTTCGAGCCTCACTCGAGCTGAATTCCTCCCGACGGTGTTTCTTCGCGAGAGACCCCTCCGGCAGTCGAAGCTTCTGGTTGAAAATAGCAAGGATCGTGTCGTTAATCTGTACTGACTTTGTGATGAAAGGCTGGATAGTGCTAGACATGCGGGCATTGACGGTACTGGGGTACTCCCGTCGAACAGGAGTGGGGTACGCTAGGGCATCGTCCTTGGCTATGTTGATGAATTCGACAGTGTCAGTGACTCCGCTGGCATCGACAGCATTGAAACCAGCGGCTTTATACCTAGATCAATGTTGGCGTTTCAAGTAGCCGACAACATGATTGATGACCTACCCAAAAGACATCCCATCGTCGCCCTGCTCATACTTCATCTTCTCATCCATGGGTAGCCTCATAGTCTCTTCGCCCATGTCAAACATGCGATTAGCCTCTTCTTCCAGGCCGTGATTCTTCAGACTGCACACATCAATTAGCACACAATGAGGAGAAGGGATAGAAATCGTACTCACTACCAAAATCCCAACTGCGTAGCGGCTCCCCATAGTCTCTCAATCTCTTCTTTATCGCCTACTTTCAGAAGGGCATAGTCGACAACGAGAAGCGGATGCGTGGGGATGTCATCTGGAAATGGTGGGAACTTAGATATAGCCATGATATGATAAAGAAGCAGGACACTTCTGGAGCTTAAAAAGTTCGTCAGTTGTGGTCACGGGAAGTAGCTGCGGTATAAATATTAGGCTGTTTGACGGACCTTTTCCGATTAGAAAGATGCGATGGGACTTCTATCATCCGAAAAGATCGCTACATGGCGTCCTCGGGAATGCTGAGATTCAGGACCTTTGCGTAACAAGACCGCAATGACTCAATTGCTTCTGATAAGGAAGTCCTGAGAGAGCATCTGTGACTGCTTTGCTGTGATGATTGTGTGGAATAGCCATCCAGAATACCTAGTGCAAGGTGAGTTCAGATTTTCGATTCTCGCATCAGAAGCGTGACCAGCACAGATGACATTGGTTGAGTATCAACAATGGAATCGAGGTTTTTCTGTGCTGCCGGTTGTGTCTGGATAAGGAATACTGCTATCGCATGAAAAGACGATACCGACTTCGATATTAGCAGTAGGATGCATCACTCCAGTGTTGCCCTAGCCGATGGGGTGACAGCTATAATCAAAACAACGGATCTCGCATTGTATCCATTTATAACGTGCTCTGGTATGACACTTCTGCAAGGATGAGGTCCAAGAAATGAATCTGCAATGAAGTCCGCGGGGCTCTGATTCAAATCGGGATTACGAGTGGTACTGCTTCAAAGAGACATGACCATGTAGATCTTTATTTATTTCCGAGTTGAGGATATGTTTTGGCTCGAGTTTCAACGCAGTTTTAGCATGAAGCTGATATACAGAGCATGCGTCAAATTCCAGTAACTGACTTTGACGGTAGCAGAACATGAAGCTGCTGCCAGGTCGATGAGGACAGAGATCGCAGACATGTCGATATAATTTTATTTGAATGTCTTTGATGGAGAAGAACGGTATGCCAACACAGGTGACGTCCTTCGGAAGGATCCATTGAGGATACATCGGCACCCCGGAACACCGCCGATCACGTGCACCTATGACAATTTTATTCTATTTTACCAGTCGTTCTATGCAGCACTAGCCTACTTAGTGCATGAATTTTCGCGTTGATGCTTTCCACTCTCTTTACAACTTTCTAGCATGGCAGGTTTCCATGGCTCTGGCGGGCTGCGGAGGAATGCAGATAGTACGTCTGCTATTCTGTTTCACAATTTTGCCAATTAAATTTTCTCTAGACTGCTCTATCGGTGGATTCTTCGTCTCTCCTACCAAGGAAGCTGTCATCAACTCTCCCGAACCAACGAAAACTTCCTGGGACCCATCATGCCTCGACGCCGACATGCTCGATATACATCTCTATGGCCCTTCAGTTTCGAAACCACGGATATATGTCTGGGTAGAAGTGAACAACGCAGAAGGAACATATGAAGCGACCCTCATTCCCCGATGGTGGAATTCTTCAAGCACAATACAGCTCCAGGTCGTCACCGTACCTACGGGGAATCCCCCTTTTCTGGCTACTCTTTCCGCGGGTCCGTTATGGAACGCAACGTATCAAGAACCTGAGTCGGGTACTCCGGATAGCGCTAATACCTCCAAGCAGGACTAAGGAGGTGAAGTCGTCGGTTCCGCTTCAAATTCGACGGCTATATCTGCTGAACAGATAGCTACAGCAGTGGTAGCCGCCGTGGTGTTCATTGCCTTGTGCATAGCAGCCTGGTTGATATGGAGACGTAAGATGAGGATAAAAGAGCGGACGACATGGACCAAGGCTGCGGATAGGAGAATGTCGATCATCAGTGTTGATTGGTCTGGTATCACTGCTGCTGGTGCATCTGCCGCGGTTCAAAATAGCTTGGTTGGAACGGCTGCTAGAGGGAGTCAGGGAAGCCGGCTGAGTTCCAGTTTCTATGCCGCTGTTGAGCAGGCAGGAGTCGGAGCTGGGCTGTATCACTATGAGAACGCATAGCATGGTACATCGTTGTCATGTGGGGAGCCTTTCATGGTGGCCACAGGCGATTCGAAGTTATTGAACGTTGATGCCCAGGAACCAGAGACATTAACGCCTGAAATCATGAGAGCGAGGGTCAACGATTGTGTGAACTGGTGGGCTATATCTAGGAAAGGTTCGTGATGTAGCTTTTTTACGTATTCATCTGTTTAAGCCAGTTTCTCTGCAGATTCGAATAATTTACGACGGCCTCCGATGACATACGGCCATAGCAGGGAATCGTTTAGTGGGATGTCCAATGATATCGACCATACTCAGACGATAGGACCTGATGATATGATGAGGCCGTATGCGTATCGAGGTTAAAGAGCCGCTCTTTGATCTGGTGATGGATAAGATACTGTTGTGGTGAGATCCCTTGATGGGAATCTCATATTGGACAACATTGCGTCTCACGGGGAACTGGCTGGTATGGTTTCAGACCGCAATTACATGTTTTAGTCTGTACTTCCATCTTTATAGTATTATACGAAGGAATAATTTATGGACCATGGTATCTGCTTTTGAGTCGTATAACAACCGATTACTCACGACATACCGCCTCGTATACGCTCTTCTGGACTGACTCGTTATCCTTTTATGACTTGTTTCTGATGAAGATTTGATATGGCATTATATAGGAGGTATTCTTTCTGATACCTAGATATCTAGGCTTGATCCAAGCAAGGCATATCAAACAACGCTACCATGATGTACGATGCAACAAAAAATGATACCTGCTAATAAGTGGTGGCAACCCACACTATAGCCTGAAGATATAGAAGAACAATGTACGTTCTACAGTATGGCTAGAGTATGTTCTGAGTTTTCCTGCAAAATCTGTGCCAAATTTGGGCAAGCCTGTACTGGCAATTGATCGGCAACTTGACAGGACCGGAATTGATCGAGGCAATCTCCGCTCAATTCAACAACATCGTCCCAATTCCTGTCGTCATCATGGACAAAATTGCTACTCTTAAATCTGTTATACCTAGTGCACCAAGTGGAACGCAAATGAGGATTTACTTATTCTTGGTATGTTTTACCTCATAAAATACTGTGAAACTCGTACTAAAGTACTTGGAAGTGATACCATGGCTCGTCGTTCTCGCAAACAAATGCCGATTAGACAAGGAGTTCTACGCAGAAATGTCATCCGTCGATTGCCCTTTTTTGAACAAGATTATTGGTACTGAGTGAAAAAAAAAATAGAAGAAACATGTCGCAAGGCCGTGAGTAGAGAATATCCCTGCCTTTACCATCCCTTTCCGATCAATTTTCAAGAGAATCAAGGAGCATATCTGGCTTCAAGACATCTCGATGTAGATGGTGAAATCACCATGTGTTGAGGCATTAGCGATCCGTGATGAATGCACGAAGCCGTCGCATAAGAAACCACAAATATAGAGTATATCGTCGTGACGAAAACACCGGGAAGGTACGTGAATTCGTCAAATTCGTCTGTATGATTGGTCTCATCGCTCTGTAGGTGATAATTTAGCAGAAATCTCTTCTCTACAACTTTACCATGGGCATTTTGAATTATCAGAAGGGTTGAAGACCTTTTTCATTCTTAACGGTCCAGCAGTGAAGATTTTGGAAGCGCCATTCATAACCTCTCTTCGGACATGGCCTATTACTTCCTTTTCATTTATGCATTCGCACTCGGAATCGCGCAGCATGATCAATGTGTCCATCATTCACGTGCTTCCAAGAACACATCACCACGTTTTGAATATACATCCGAGAATACACCGCATCCTATAGCACTGTCCCTCCGCCATCCCTCTGGCACATATTCTTTTTCATATCTAGTATCTATATCCTAAAGGTTGGTGCATAGAGAGAAACTGGTACTATGCATTGTTACATGGCCACACGTCGCCATGATGGATAGATGGCTCGGCTCAAGGAATCGGAGCTATCACAGAGCCTTGGCGAAGACGGGAATGCCCCCACATTAAGGCGTTTCTGTCGGCCAACCATTGGCTTTTCGAATCATCGTGTATCAGCCACGAATCATCCTCAGAACAGGCGATAGCATTCCATATACTTAAAGGATCATAACGTGCATCCCCCCCCCCCCCCCCTTTCCTGCATCTCATTGACATTCTTGTCCTCCAGGTCTTTCAATGTAATACTGGACATATGCTCCATTTCCCTATATGTCGGCAATGCTAGCCTCGGATCTTGACATCGTCGAGGCCTATCTGACCGACTACTACGAGAACTCCAATGCCTTATTTGTGTAGCGCCTCGCTTAGGATAGGGTGAATTCTTGAAAGCGATGACGAAGAGTAACAGGCTCATGGGTGGCGGAAGTAGGTCGGGGGGAGGAGCGATGTTTCAGGGAGCCTTTTTAGACGACGTTTATGGAGACGGATGCAACGATGCTACGAAATATACCGGGTGCCGTAGAAATTGTGAAGTGATTGAATCAGACAACTTAGAGAGTGCCGGCTGGTTGTAGAATCGGAGCAAAGAGGATCGACGGTTAGTGCAGCTTGTTATCAATTATTTGTATCTATCTTAACAGTTTGTCCCTGTTCCAAGTGACTGGGTAAACCTATAAGAATGGTTTCCTAACCTAGCGTCATTAAGGACAAAGAAGTCAGTTTATTTAGTTCCATACCAAATCTTTCCTCACGGCTTCTCCCCTTACAACCACAGTAGCGAAGAAGGCGAGCCTGCGCAAACTGCCCGTTGTCGTTCAAATTCTTGCCTCTCGTAGTCGATCGCAGCCTCGCCCGAGAACTCCAGTCATTATGGAGTTAGGTTGGAATCCCAAACTGAAAACGCTGCGTACCGATACCCGGTTGGGGTTATGTAGGTGTGGCGGGAGCGGCGCATACTTCGGTGCAGCTGATACTACCACTTTACTCCTCAGAGCGATGTCCGTCCCGTGGAAATGATGATTAAAAGGCAGTTGGATCACGAATTGAGCGGAGATATGGTTCCGTACTGCGGAAATGTTGCCGACAGAGAAACGCACAGTATGTCAGTGTATATGACGGTGGCGATGTGATGCTCATTTGTCGGGCTACTCCCAGAATAGCTATGGACAACCTAGATTGCCTTTTTTTCTTCGTGGTTGAGCATCATCCGCATTTTGGCGCTCAACGCCACGCTGACCTCAATGTCGATTGCACAGCTTGACCTTAACATGCATGTTCATCAAGGTCCATCAATGCCAGCAGAGCGGCAAAGAAAACTTTGCGCAACATTTAGCGTGTCCGGGCATCTGCATCTAAAGAATGTTCGTTCACTTTCACTCGAGAACGACGAGGAAGATCTTCTCGCCCTCTCGACAGCCGCAGAGCTCCTTCACATGCAGAATGGAATAGCTTCTAATCCTTCCCGCAAACAAGATTCATCAGTATCAGGCAGGTCCTTCCCATCTATATGCCGTCGTCGTCTCTTTGCCTTCTTACTGTATCGACGTCTTTGTAATGCTATAAGCGACTTTTGGGCTTCCTCTCATGGTTCCCGCAAAACGACGGTGCTCGCTTCTGTTTTTCAGCCTATCCGGGAACAATGACATTATTTCCTTTGATCCGAGGGCAAAGGGCAGTTCCACGGGTCATTCCCAACGAAGCGGGGATTGTAGGTGGCTCAGTTGTCCATGATTGGTGATTCTTCCTCACGATACGGACCGGTTCGCGGCGGTGAAATTTTTTTGCGCGGGAAAGGTGAAGGCCAGCGATTGGACAGGGTGTTAATTGGGCTCTTGATGGAACATTTTTGAGCTTGTGAACCTTTTTCGACGAATATCTATATCTGTGAACCCATGGGAGCGCTGGGGCAGATCCGGGACGAAGTCGAGACCCCCCCATGCGGCGGATTGATTCCCGAGGACCGACGGATGCTATACAATGATTCACTTCTCAGGAATGATTTCAACGGCGAACTCGACGTTTGAATGGGAGCTCGAGAGGATAGTTCTCAGTCGACCATGGACTGAACAGGAAGACGAGTCAACTACAGATGTGGCGGTAAAGACAGAATCTATGGCGACCAGAAGGGCTTCAATTTGAGGAGATCTACTGAAGGCTTCGGCCCTTTTGTCTGACATACTGAAACAGACATTGGCACGTGTTCTTGATGTCATTTTTACTAAAATGAACGTCCAATAGCCCGTTAAACCCCAGCTGGTTAGTAAACTTTACTTCCGACATCAGAAAAACGAATGAATTCACCGTGCGCTTGTATCAATCAGGAAATTGTAACATGTGCAAGGGGCGGCATAGAATTCAAGGTCGAGTTGTTGCCGGAAAACGCCGTCGTGTTCTCCTTATATTTCAACCTCCACCTAGTCGCGTTTATGGCTATACGGAGTCCTTTAAAGCTCATCGCGACTCCCAGGATTCATATATTGGAACCGTCTTTCCTCGTACGTCCAGGTTATCTCCCATTCACCTGAAAGCAAAGTAGGCTAACGCTGCTATTCTTTCTCAGGAAATTCGTACCAACGGCAACAATATGAATACAGTCTCCCCAACTGCGATTACAACCCTGCGACCCCAGTTCATCAATGACTTACCCGTGGAATTACTCTATGAAATATTCCTTTGGGCTATACAGGATGATTCTGCCGTCGACACGCGCGTCATCCAGTCTCCGTGGACTCTCAGTCATGTTTGTCGTCGGTGGAGGCACATTGCGATTTCCTTCCCATGTCTATGGTCGACTATACACGTAGGGTCGACGCGACAGTCGCTGCATAATTCTTTCTCTATGAATAATATCGAGGGACTCGGTACCGTGCTCCGGCGGTCTGGAACCACAGCCCTAATGCTCAGGGTGGAGTTTACAGACCGTAAACTCCCAGCTGGTCATTCACACATACGCGACTTGCTGAAATCTCTAGCGTCGGTATCACGTCGCTGGAAATCCATTAAAATGAAAGCCTCCATTTCTATATTCCACGAACTCTTCGAACGCGTCATTCTTGGGGCGCTTCCCCTCCTTCAGTCAATTCATTTCGAAGTGACTCCCAACTGCTACTGGGGCGCTACTCCCATGGCAGCTAGTCTCACTGCTACCCTTGAAATGGCGCCGAACCTTCGTTCCGTGACCCTTCTCCCATTCATCCCAATCCGTTTACCTCTATCCAGGCTAAAAGAGCTTACCACGAAAGACCTGACCCAGAACGAATTGTCGTCGATTATTCAGGAACTCCCCCACCTCGAAATCCTGAATTTCGTTGGACTGAGAGCCTGGCATGCCATCGGGTGGACACCCCCACTTCATGTCCATAGCTCTTTGCACAAAATCGAGATTGAGGGTATACAAGAACTCTCCCATTTCACTCTTCCTGCGCTTACACATCTCCGCCTCCTGAAGCCCTTCTGTTCATCACCACAAAGTCGAGACTGGAGGACCAACTTCTCGTTGGACATACTCAAGCGATTTCTCCTTCGTTCGGGGTGCTCTATCCGTCATCTCCATCTTTCTATTCATGAAGTTGGGCCGGATGTGACCGGTATCCTATCGCTCCTCGTCGATGCCACGGGTCTTCGGGTTGATGTTGGGAACCATTCTGTATACGGGGATCTCCTAAAGATGCTCCGAAGCAGAGAGGCGTTGCTACTTCCGAAACTAGACACTCTCGAGTTTTTCGGAGTAGAGATGTCGGAGCGGCATTTGGAGACCATTCTGGCGCTTGTCCAGTACCGACGGAACCACCCAGTTTTGCAACGAATAAAGAGCGTAGTTGTCGAGAAGTCGTCGTTCGTGAATGGCCAAAGCCGTCTTGATAAGACCATTGGGCAGCTACGAGAAGTAGAAGATGATGATTTTAAGCTAGTACGTGACAAGGCTCTTCAGAGATGAACTTTTTATTCACATACGAACAGGAGGGACCAGGGGATACTGGCCTCATTAAACATGTTGACGCTTCACAGACAGAAAATTCTGTCATCGTGATCCAAAGATGGAAACGACAATCTGATCGACATTATTGATAGCCCCCGCGACGCGCCTGGTGAACTGCCCGTGCCAGGCATAGCGGGACGTCGTCGCAATTTGAACGCGATTTTGATCACTAATGTCGTTAGCAAAGTGCCTTCGGGCCGGGGCCTCGTTTCATCAAAAAGTCATAGCTTCTTACCCGATGTGGGAAGGCAGCCATGCAAAAATCAAGGGTCCCGATCAACTTTCGGAACCCACAGTAATCGCGACAGATCCACCTTAACAAACGACATTCAGGATCAAAATCGTGGTCAGCGTTCATTCACCTCATTCACCTCTTTCCACCATATCCTCGCTTTCTTCCGCCTGGCTTTGCTTCGACCTTCAAGTCAATTGTGAGCTGATTTTCTTCCACGTCGCTCTATAGCTAAAATATAAACCAGGCGGCCATTAGCAGACATCAACGCTAACTCAAATTCACCCTGACAGTGGCCTGCAATGTTCGTACAGACGTCAGAGCCTCCGATACGCTGCCTACCAACCGAGCTACTCTTTCAAATATTTGATTGGGCCCTCGTCGACGCCCTGTCCGACAGTCGGTCCGCTGTTCAATGTCCTTGGACACTAGCCCACGTCTGCATGCAATGGCGACAAGCAACCCTTTCCTTTCCTTCCCTCTGGTCCAAACTTCGCATCCATATCACCGAAAGTTCTTCATTCATCCGTCTCGGCAGACTTACGCCTGTATCTCCTCTCGGATCCATCCATTTCACTGCAGGTCTTGACTATGCGTTGAGGCGCTCTGGGTCCCATCCACTATCCTTTCGCGTCGAATTTTCGGATTGGGAGGACTACTCCCAAGAACTTCTAATACAGCTAGTCTCTCTGTCTCATCGATGGGAAGACATCATCATAATCGCCCCCGCTGAGATTTTCAACGTCCTCTTTGACCTGCTCGGCAGCGCCCAACTTCCCTTACTCCAATCAATCCACTTTCAGTCACCATCACGATTCTATTGGGACGACATGCCGGCTAAAGATAGATGCACGGCCTTCCAAACCGCGCCGAAGCTTCGTTCAGCAAGCCTGAATCCGATCCTCATGTTGCGACTGCCCTCATCGCATATAACGGAGCTATGTATAAGCTATCCGGATCCTGACGATATCCCTATTATTCTTCACCAGCTGCCTTACCTAGAGTCCTTCTGGCTTACGGGTTTTAAGCCATGGAACATCGACCACCCAGTCCCAACGCTTCATCGGACGTTACGAAAAGTCGAATTGCCCTCCCTCGACCATCTTGCATTCTTCACGCTTCCTTTTCTAACACACCTCTCCATCTCGGCCATATCTCGGACATTGAATGGTCCGATCATCGCATCCTTTCTCAGTCGTTCATCGTGCACCATCTCTCACCTGCAGATCTCCCTAACCAGGACTGGACGAAACGTTCAAGACTGTCTCTCCCTATTTCGTTATGTCACAAATCTCGAAATCGGCATAGTGGGATATCGATATCTCTTCGATAACCTCCGAAGGAATCCATCGTTACTCTCCGACTTGGAAAGTCTTAAGCTTCTCGGCGATAGCATGCATCCTTGTAATCTTAAGGAGGTGCTTGCACTGGCAGAGGCTCGTTCGAAGACACTTCGCTTTATCGATATTGGTACATGTTCTTCTGTAGAGCCAACAGAGAGGGAGGAACGTCTTGAGACCGAGAGGCGACTCGTGGATGCAGGGCTTCAGGTCCATCTTGTGGTGAACGAGTGAGTTTTTTATTCCCTTCAATGGGAGATTGGTTCTAAAACATTTTTATCGGCTTAGGAAGCACCGGCGAGGCACCTTTTTTCATACCAATTATCATTGTATCGTGATGTAGGTAGCCAACGATACTTCTGTATCCTCCGTTGCACACAATTGGACATATATTTGTAAGAACGTGACACGCGTTTGTTCTTAGGACCTAATAGTATACGCAGTTAGCTATTTTGTAGACCTCACACAGCGTAGCGGTAAGCGGAAGTGCGGTGAGGGTGCTAGACGGTTTGCATTCAGTACATATAGTCCATCCCGACATAAAGGGGTATCGAGCTCGGCCAGGGGAATACGACGGAGCTCCTGCTTGTTAATCCAACAATATTTTCCACAAATCATGGCATGGCCAGGTCCTCAGTTACCTCCTATCCCTCAGGCCTCAGCACGAGCGGTTGAGGTGGTTATCAACACCGTTTATTAATTTTCTTCTTAATTATCCCCCAAGGTTAATGATCGAATAGGTGTAGTCGTAATGTATATTCACTGGTTGTCACATACGCTGCGTCTTTTCTTTACTCGATGGCTTACTTGCACTCGAACCGTCAAGTACTGGACGATGACTGCGGATCTTAAGAGCTGCTGCGCGTCAATTGCGAGATGCTGTGTTTTTCGGATTCGGATGTGGCACGGGCATGTATAACCGATACATAATAGTAGTAGCCAGTCTGCATCGCCTTCGATCGAAAGACATTATACAGGACATAAGGTCCCTTCTCGTCACCAACGACTGTTCTTTCACAGACCTTCACACTGACTAGTCGGAAGATACTTCCTATGTATGAGAAGCATTTAGACCTCATGGCGCCGTGCTGTTGGCCATCTGTGATTAGTTCCCATGTGCTGTTTCCCGCACAATACAGCATCACTTACCAAGGCATTGTAGTCATAGATAAATCCACAGCATGGGAGCCGCTTCTTCCTAGCTCTCCCCCTTCAATGGTCTGCATACTTCCGTCGCTTCCCTACCCCTGGGATGAAGGAGAAGATTCAAACACATAGTGACTCTTTCATGCTCTCCCATCGGACGGGGGGTCTTATAGTTTTGTTCTTTAGCTCCGAGCCATGGCCAACCGTTACATCATCGTCTGCGACCGCGGCAACTCAGTCATATTCAACAGATGAACCGTATGTCTCCCCGTACGTTATTCCTTCCGTCGACGGGCTGATGAAACGCTGAAGTAGGTCCTCATCCACCACTCGATCCATCCATCCCGGCGTCATAATAGGAATTGCCATAGGAGGGATCGCCGTCATACTCGTTCTCTTGCTCCTCCTTGTTTTCTTCCGGAGTCGTTACAAAGAGCGGAAAAGGAAGTCACAGATACCAGATCCGTACCTTCAGAGAAAAATCACCTGCACCTCTGATCCGACCCCTTCTCCTGAGATGCAGACATTAGATACACCTCCTGCTCCATCCGGTGTACAGGATAGTCATGACGACGTGGGGGCACCCAACGAAAGGGCGAGGCTGGAGCAGCTAGAGTCAATGGTCCGGCTGCTCATAACCGAGCGGCAGCGGAGCTGTATTTCGGAGATACACGAGCCTCCGCCTGATTATACCTTATCAAACCTCAGCACCGATAGAACTAGCTAATGATCAGTACGACTTGATTTTGCAGATATAATACATTCCTTGTCTGGGAACGATAATTCGGCATGATATTAACATTTCAAACTTGGGGCCCTCTCCCGCCCAGTTCAGAGGTACGCCTAGACAGTACGGAACGGTTTGTCCATATTCGGCATATCCTAGCGTAAAAAAGTCAATCGATTGTGAAACCGGTCAAGTATAGAGGACGCACCTCTGCCTTTGGGTCCCCCTTATTGCTCAAGAACGTTTTCTGCAACCTGTGCCGCCACTCGCGGACCTTGTGGGTCTCGGGATCGTTTGCCAGGTCGCCTGAAAAGCAAACTTCATCAATACCGTCGCGATAACAGCCGAAACGCAAAGGAAATGACGCACCCTCCTCATACCCGTCTTTATCCCTCTGCGCCTTCTACACTGCTGGTGGACTCGTGCCCTTCTTGCTTGTGCCGACGTCTTCATCAGCCTCGCCATCGTCCTCGCTCTCGACATTGTCCTTGTTCTTCCCACCTTTCTCACCCTTGACTGGTGCCTTCTGAGAGTAGATAACATCACAATCACTTCCGACCTTCTTGAAATGGTTCGACAGAAAAAATGCACCGTCTTACAAATTACCCATTTGAGTCGTCTACGCGAGCCCCCAAAAGACCGACAAAGTCACCGAGACTCTGCTCAAAATTCAACCGAGGATCGCAGAAAGACTGTAGAATAATCATGGATTAGACCGGGGCCATTCCGCCGAACAAAGAATCAGCAAACCTGGTATCTCAGCCCGAGCTGCTCCTCACTCAGCCCCATGCTCCCACCGAGACACTCGGTAACGCTGAACCCCTCATCGTTCAGTTCGCCAGTGAACTCGAGGCTGATACTGCCTAGCCGGCTACCGCACGATGTGTGGATCCTCAAGCAGGATGTGATCTCTCCAATGATGGCGCTGAAGTGGCGGGTCTTGTAGCCTGTCGGTGATGTGAGAGTGCTATAGTAATCGATGAGCAAACGCTGTCCGGTTGTGAGACTGATACCCGTACTTGCCATGTATAGGATCGCAGATCCAGACGAATGGATGGCCCGACCGCTTCACGGCCTCTATATGGCCTGGTAGGTGAGCATCGCTCTGTAATGGGTAAAACAACTGAACACGGAGAGACTCATACAAAGCTAACGTTATCCGCGCCCTACCGCGAGATCAGGGTTATCCTCCCGAGCTCCTTGGATGGATTGACAACTACCGCGTTTTCCATCAACCGCAGCCAACGTCAGAAGTGAGGCCAAGACCCCCCCCTACCATCAAGCAGTACTGCTAGCTCACCATAAGCCATCGATGGCCCGACTTTGATCCCAATCGGATTACGAATCCCTCGAAAATACTCAACGTAGGCGCCGTCAAGCTGTCTGGTACGATCCCCAATCCAAAGGAAGTGAGCGGAAGTCCTGTAGTAACCGTGGCCCGACGGGGATGGTCGAGTCAAGGCTTCCTCATAGTCGAGGATCAAACCTTTGTGGCTGACCGATATCAGCACCGACTAAGAAAATTTGCACAGGGGGGGGAAATTTTTGTTCACCTCGTATAAAAGTCGACCTCGCCGACGGTTCCTCTCCCTCCTCCTTGCTCGAACGGAGCCGATCTTTCTGCTCCGATCGTCCAGCTGAAGTCGAGCGCATCGGAAAGTCCATCGACGATGAACTCGAATTCCTTCCTAGAGGACGTTCATAGTAACGTAACGCAACGGTGTAGCGAAAGGGTTTACTGAGTACCGGCGATCTAACATGATTGAAGACCAGACCCTCGGGTGATGAAGCGAGGCGAATCCGGAGGTGAGCAATCCACGGACATGGTTCAGCGTTGCGGTCGAATGGAGATAAGCGCTGGGATCCGCATGAGTGGTAAATTGCATCGACGAGAATAGAACACACCTTAAGAGACGCTGTGGGTCCGGAGTGCGGTCGTTTGGATCCAGTCTGCTGAAAGGTAAGATCACAATCGCGTCTTTGAGAAGATCACCCACCCATTGACATTATCCCCTCTGGGGAAAAAAAATGGAATTAAACTGGCCCACCCATTCCATGTAATACTCTTCCCTACCTGAAGCTCAGGACCTTTTTCCCATTAACAATCTCAGTCGGACTACTCTTCGGTTTCGCATACTGCCCTGCAATGCACCCAATTCGCACCTGTCCCCGAACTCAGTCAAAACATAAATTACTGCCTCGCGAAAGCGCAACATACAACCGGAACACGTGCTCCCCAAATGAGGATCAGACTGATCTTGGTGGAGATGTTTTACTTTGAAACACTGGTATAATAAGCACCATGATCAAGAAGAGAATCAACTGTTGAGTAACCTGGGTACAGGCATCAAAACTCTCTGCACAATTGCCAGCATGCAAGAGGAACACATCATTCCACTGTACAAGACCCAGTTGGTACCAGAGGTGTTTGATCTACCGTTACATGAGACTAGGATCCAGCTAGGAGAGCATAGTATGCACTTCAGCAAGCATCACCAGTGGAGGTAATTGCTCCAGCTTCAAAAGTACACTGTAATGTATGAAGATGGGGGTTCAATGTGAGATGCAGACCATACCTTGACAGCTTATCAGGATCATCACAGTCCATGTACTGAGAAAGGCAGTCAACAGAAGAATGGAGACCAAAAAAAAAAAAACATGAACCTGGGCAATTGATTTTGATTTCCAAGATGACAGACTCCATTCTGCAGACATTGAAGGAAGAAACCAAATACAATCCAGGACAAGGGGACAGAAAGGGACAAGAATGAAATATGTGCTGGTGGTGGAAGAAGAAAAAGGGCAGTTGCATCACATCAGCAATAAGTCATATAGTGCCACAGTAGTTGCTGCACCTGCTCGGCCAATGAAAAATAGCCGACACCAAAGTCAAGGTTAGACTGCGAGGAAAACAACTCTCAACGCGAGATTGAGAACAGCGGGTAACAGGGGCACGTGGCCGTCTAATGCCCTTCCTCCGTCCCCAATTCTGCGAATCGGAATATTGTTCCGACGGACATTAGCGGAGAAAAGACAAGTGCTGGTCACACTCGTGACTCGAGTTATGTTCGGGAGGAGGACATTGAGGGTGTTCAAGAGTCATCAATTTGCCGTATGGAAAATACAAAGTCCTCCTCTATCCGAAGAGGAGAAATACGTTAGCATAAGCAACAGTCAAATATAGTAGCAGGCGCCAACAGACAAACGGGAAGAAGCAGGGGTGACACAGCAATTTTAGTACGACGAAGGAAAAAGCCTATAACACCGAAATGCAGGGAAAGATGCTACAACGTTCCTGTACATCCTAAACATCAGTCATTGACAAACGTTGGAAACCGGAGGACCTACAAAATTCATCCCATATATCACGCCGCAGCCTCCGACATCGTGACATCGCCTAGCATCGACATATCACCGGCGCCGTCTGGTCCAGGGAGAGCGCTCAGGGGTTCTTCGGTAGGAGGCACCACCGCAGGCGCTGTCTCCGGTGCTCCACCTTCCTTCCTATCTTCTAAACAAAACCAACGATTAGCGCCCTTCACTACAGAGCAAGACATCTTACCTCCATTAGAATTGCCATTCAGATCCATCTTCGCCGTTCCTTCCGCAACGCCATTCGTCGACTCATTCTTGTTTGCGTTCAAAACTTGTTGCCATCGATCAACAAGAGCTTTTGCACGCGCGCGAAACTTATACTGGTTATCATTTGGGATCTTTTCTTCAGCAAGGGCGGCAATGTGGCGCATGACCTTTCCGATCTTGGAGAACTGGAGGAGAAAAGGCTGTTAGTAGGGGGTATATAGGAGGATGACAACGGAGAGCGGAGGAGACCATGTGAAAAGCGAGCGAAAGTACGAATCGCCCGTACAGGGAATGGAAAGAGAAGCGCATCTATTAGATGAAGGGGTCCCACAAGGAACACTGAAAGCTAGACAAGATAACCGGGAGAGTGACGTCAAATAGGGAGCGGAACCCAAGGAGACGCTACGCCAAGGACCCAACAGGGTTGCTCAGGCTTGATATGATAATGGGGAATGATAAAGAAGAAAGAGTCCATACATCAAAGTACAAATACGACGAAATTTAAAAAGTTCAGGTAGCAAACGAAGCACCGTCCTTTCAAAAGATGTCCTCTAGGAAGCCAAGGAAGAGCGGCATGATGGTTGTTGATTCAAAGAAGACAGATAAGACCAGATGAATGTAAAAGAGGAACGGCGAAGGAAATGAATGCGCAAGTTCGCCCAAAACATGACAAAAACGAAGGGAAAATGATGAAAAGGCAGTCAAAGGATGTAACAAAAGGACCGGAAACGAGCAGGCCCATAGCGAAGGTGAAGAGAAGAGATGGGGGGATAAAACAGAGGAACACGGAAAGAAAACCCAGAAACGAGGTCCGAAAAGGGACAAAATCGTTGGTGGACCGACCAAACTGCCCTCGAAAGAGATGTAAGATGGTAAAACGGGCTCACCGTGAGGTAGTGAATAGTGATGGACTGGTACGCCTCGACGGTACGGAACAGTTCGTCCATATTCGGCATATCCTAGCGCAAAAAAGTCAATCGATTGTGAAACCGGTCAAGTATAGAGGACGCACCTCTGCCTTTGGGTCCCCCTTATTGCTCAAGAACGTTTTCTGCAACCTGTGCCGCCACTCGCGGACCTTGTGGGCCTCGGGATCGTTTGCCAGGTCACCTGAAAAGCAAACTTCATCAATACCATCGCGATAACGGTCGAAACGCAAGGAAACGACGCACCCTCCTCATGCTCGTCTTTATCCTTCTTGGCTTTCTTCGCCGGCGGAGGACTCGTACCCTTCTTGCTTGTGCCGACGTCTTCATCAGCCTCGCCATCGTCCTCGCTCTCGACATTGTCCTTCTTCTTCCCGCCTTTCTTGCCCTTGACTGGTGCCTTCTTCTTTGCGTCGCCCGTCGTGCTCGTCTTGCGCTTCCTCGCCGGGGCACCGCCCTCACCATCCCGCTTCCGCTTCTTCGGCTTTTCCTCACTCTCGCTGTCGAGCTGGTCCACCTCATCGGCGACCTCTTCCGATGCAGCAGCTTCCGCTTGCTCCGCTTTCCGCTTCTCCCAATCAGAAGGATCCAGCGCAACCTTATAGCCGGTCAAGAGGTCGCCGGACTTTTTGAACGGCTCGTTGATATACGCCTCGATTTCGTGTTGCTGGAGTTTAGAGATGTCCTTTGGTGCTAGCCAGGAGCTACGCGTATTCCCACAGTCAGCGAAGAAAGAACAGGGGCAAGAACTGAAAGAGAACGCACAAGTCGCCGGCAGGGAAAAATCGCACAAGGTAGAAATTGGATTTTTTGCCTGCGGGTCGGTCGTCGAGGACTTGTTGCGGTGCATCGCCTGGGTCAACTACCTAGACAATCCAGCCCTGTCAGCCACCAGACGCGCGCCCCCCCATCGCCAATGTCGAGCCACACGCACCATCCCAGGCCACGGCGGATACCCGCGTACTTTTCCCAGCACAATATCGCGAAAATCGTAGATATTCGCAGAGCCGGACGTTTTGGGAACTTTTGCAGCCTTCTTGCTCATTGTCGGACGTGATGTCAAGAACAAAAAATCACGGAGGTGGAAGATCAGAATGAAGAAGGAAAGAATTGGCTGGACCCTTTCGGATATGGGTCACGTGATACTTTGCCACGAGGGTCCGTGCGTCACTGTCAACGTCAGATGCCTCGTGGCATATCGGCTTCCGTAAACGCTTTCCTCGGATCTCCTTCAGCGTCCCACTGTCAGCTTCAACGACAGCCTACAGGATTGTCAGATAATATAATTCTATGACATACCGCAAAAAAAGGGAGGGGGAAGACATTCCGGTGTCCAACCGGGCGGAAATATAATTTTTGCACCCGTAGGTCCAGTGGCGACCTCTCGTAGGATATTCGGTCAGAGACATAGACAATGGTGACGGCAAGAGGTCAAGTAAATTTCCGCCGAGGCTCCTAGAGCAGTATGTTGTTTTGTTGTCCAGCTCCGTGTTGCGGATGTTTGTCTGGCCGGTTATCCGGGGCCGTCCCAATGCAGTCAAGGGTCTGCATCATGCGCGTCTTCACCGTGCCCAGTAAAGAAAATTCCTATGTTCGCTTCACTGACTAGGTTGGCAATCAAGGACGCGAGGGAGGTCAGGCCCATATCAGCAAACCTCGCATGAGTCACCTTATTCTGTAATATGGAAAGTGGGTCACCGCATAACCCGCGTCCAGTTGAGCCCTCAAAGTAAAATTGGTTGATTAAAGAAATCCTCGGTCGTCCAAAGGTGGTCAATCCTAACAAACAAGCTAACAAGCTAACAAGTAGTACAGTAGTGCTACACACTCAATAACATTACAATAGATAATTACAGTCAAATCAAGAACAGGCCCCTACGTCTTCAACATCTCAGATGGGGAGCCTTCATGACCCCTTGCAGTATCATCTTGCGGCCCAGGATGAGAGAGCCCAACGTCGCTCGGCTCCGGCAGACGATCCACCTGCACAAACTCCTGGCTTCATTCGACGCACATCGAGGCTCTGTAGATCGCGTGGGTGTGCAGCATCGCAATACCGTGATCCTCACTGCACCGGAAGAATTTCCTGTAATCTAGCAGAGTTCGGAGTCCTCCAAAGAGCGCATCGAGTTTACGTCCGGTATCATAGATGACAAAATGAGGTAGGTAGACCTGCAACAGAGTTCATGAGATAGAATGGCAAGGGGAGAAAGTGGTCAGATATACCGTGATGGGATCGTAACGAACGTTCCTTAGTGGCGATCCTGCGTTATGGACATAGATCTCAAAGGGCTTGTCAAGCAGTTGCCTATCTTGAGGAAGCCAGAACCAGCCGCCTCCAATGTTACGTTCGAAAGGCTCATCGAACCACATGTGTACGGGCTCCGTCACTAGAAAGAAGAATGAGCGGGCCTGGCGAGAGCAAAACAGGAATAAGAAACCCCTCTGTATGTTCTTCGGCGAGTCCAGGTCGCAGGTAAAGCGCGGTTTGTTCCACGCGTATTCGAGCTCGTCCAACTAATAACGTGCCTTACAGAGGAGAAAACTTTGCATAAAATAGGTGACTTACAGTGTCCCGATTGGTGGATTTCGAAACGATGTGGGAGAACTCGACGCAAGTCATCTCGTTGCTCGCCCAGGTAACTATGCGTCCCAGCAGATTTGCGGCGGCGAGCGACTGAGCTGCAAGTCGGGTCTAAGAGAGAGTAGCCAAGGAAGAGCCCTCATCAGAATTTGTTTCTTCTGGTTCAAGATCATGACACCACTGAACAGTGGCAGAGCTGGCAGAGCTTGTGGTACGCAGGTAGCTCATCGTGGGCTGATTGTCACGCTGGTGTCACCTCAACTAAACATGTGATGTTATTTCATCCGAGCTAAACAAAGGTTCCTGGCAGGTGACATGGTGTGTGAGTTAAATTTGATACAGCGCTCTCTACTTATTTCAATATTTAAACATAATAGTATGATTAACCAGCGCTGACGAGAACGGAGACTTTCGGTTGACTTTTTATAGCCGGACAATCGGACCTAGACAGCCGGTCGGACAACAGTCTACCGGACTTCTCATTTCAGCCTCGTCCTCAGGGTCTCAGCGATCATTCAGCACAGATCCAGCTAGGTCGAGAGGGATAATTTGTTCAAGCCTGAGAGAAAAAAGACATGGAATTCTTAACTAATTTACGGAAGTGGACTTGGCGTCATCGACGGTTTTTCCTTGAAGAAAACCTCGGAAGTCGGCAAGAACATATGTACTCTGGACCTCTGGTGTAAGTGCCGAGTCTCGACGGATAATTAAATAGGACTACCACCTGGGGATAAAGTTGACAAAATGATCACTCTCAGGATCCTAAGTCGGATACTGGGGATTGAACCCACAGATAATTATCACACAGACATTCACATTGGGGATTATGCCATATCCGTGCAATTTCAAACCTCAGAAGCGGATTTTATTCATTCACTGCGTATTGGAGCATATGCTCAGCACGGCTAGTCCAAGGAGGACGTCATGGAAGCCCAGCCCACCAAAGGTGCATGTAAAGCAATTCTCTACAGTCTCATACAGAGGAGGAGTAGAATGAACAAGAGACGGTCATACTTTCAACCCCCCGTTACTAAACATACCGATCTACTCACTAGTGACTATCGATTTCTTGTCTGCCTACATTTTTGAACGATCTGCTTTTCTGAACAGTGGCAGTACATGCTGAGACCACCTTCCATGATTCACAGATATCCGGACAACCCTCCTGGCCCTTAGAAAAGCGAGTTCTCGTGTACTCATCATAATTCAGACGAGTTTAAACACAGAGCTCGGAATATAGATAAAGAAAAGGGACAAGCGGGTTCGGAACATCGTTTTCATACATGAAAGATGCTCTATTAGTACCTTTCTGTCTTGAAATACGCCTATCGTCCAAATCTGCAAATATCAACCAAACGGAAATGACGAGGGCTCACCCAAATGTGAAAGCTATCTAGTGAATTCGGTTTCGCAATGTCCACATTGCACAGTGTCGTCCGATGCATCCTAACAACTCGATTTACCCTTGGATCGTCTTTCCTTCCTTAATCCTCAGGAACAAATTTATTAGTCCGATATGCGAACAGAGATAATCAAACATGGCAGCGTCAATTTCCCACATCGTCAGCGAGAACCTCTCCAGGATGAAGACCCCGTAACGCTTCAAATTCATCCAGAATCCTGGCCGGATAAAGTCCAGGTTCAGCGAGAAAGACTGGAGGCAGCGGAAGATAGGGACAAGGAATTATACTTCCTGCGTAGTTATTGTGATATTTCCAGTGAGAGATAGGCTCGTGAGACAGGAAGATCGACAGCGGTGGAAGAAAACATAGATGACAGGAGTGGAGGGGTTCCTTTGACCATGTGAGTGGTTGGAGTAGTGGATATTCAGCATGGTGAGATGGGTGCTCGGGCCGACGAGGATCCTCGCGTACTCGAGATTCCCCGTACCAAAATAACTGAGGAGCTGCTGAATGTTTAAGTCGGGGATTTCCGTAGGCTGGTTCCCATCCCAGCTCGTGAGGGAGAAAGTGATGATGTGACTGATGGAGGACCGAAGGGCGGGATTAGTTACGATACGCTTATTCGCAGCGGAACATCTGAGGACGAGATACTCTTCAGCAATATCATATGTGATATCGCAGCTAAGAGGCGCTTCTCATATTCCTTCTCCCTCCGCCCACCTAGAAGAGTTTTCCCTGGCAATGTCAGCGAGACGCGGTGCAGGTGCTGCACCACGTATTTCGCAAATCCCTTCTTCGAGGAAAGAATTTTGAGGAATTTCGATGGGTTTTTCTTGTTTGGTGTATCGATGAGGAGATTCTCAAACATCAACGGCGTAGCGATAGATCTGACGGCCTTGCATGTCCATCGGGGGATCTTTCGAGTGGTAATGCTGGCCTGCTAGAGGCACATACGTCAGGTACGAAAATGAAACGACACGAGAAAGCGACGATGAAGAGCTCGAGAAGCTGAACAAGGAACGATATCACCATCGAGGGAAAGGCCAAGGGCAGTTTTCCGTCTTTGCCCGCTTTCTCGTGGTCCCAATTTCAGTTTGTCTATCGCAGCTGTAGCCTTTTCCCACTGATTTCTCACCCTGAGGATACCATAGCCAGGTGGTCGGCTCTTTTACAGGACGCACAATCAGGCTATCACCGTGTCGATTCTAGTCGGTCACAATTGGAGCCAGTTCTTGCCTGATATCAAATCAGAACACTGGTACCAGGGATTTACTCCGCGAACATTATGGATGGACGGACGTGTTGACGCTTGTTTGCGAGTTGGATTCTATAGATGCATGAGTATTTGGTCCGGATTGTACTCAGTAATATACAATTACATGGGTGGTT
The DNA here is from genome assembly GCF_019112545.1 of Guyanagaster necrorhizus. Classification (NCBI taxonomy): domain Eukaryota; kingdom Fungi; phylum Basidiomycota; class Agaricomycetes; order Agaricales; family Physalacriaceae; genus Guyanagaster; species Guyanagaster necrorhizus. The sequence continues at coordinate 28,902 of NW_025064964.1, forward strand.
GATGGAAGAGTCGGGCGAGGCAAAGAGGGAATGCAAATGTACAGAACAGATGATATGATCCCAGCGAGTTAAAAGACATCCAGCCAGTGAAATATCGATCCATTGCGAGAAGGAGTTACGAGGAGCCTTTACATAGCCAGTATCCAGCCCCAAAAGACCAGTTACGCGAAGTTGGGTAAGTAGTTATTCTAGGTCGTCATTTTAACTAACGTCATGACCACCCACCTAGGTGAAGGAAGGTGGCTCAGACGTACTTTGATCAACAAACCAGCCAGTGCACCGTTTTCAATCTCAAACAGGTGCACACTTTTTCTCCTTCCTTTCTGCTAGTCCAAAAAGCGGTTCTTCGTTATAAGCGAGATTGACCAGTTGTTTAGGCTATGCATGTGGGAGCGCCATCGGATGAACCGAACGATGGCTGGACTACGAAAAAAAAGGGGTACCGGCCCGGTTACGGAACCTACTCCTTGCAACCTTTCCTCACTGATGTCAGCTGCAATAATAGACACACACTCTTCCCTGTTTCTGCACCGTTCTGGGAATAAAATTTCAAGATACAGGCCCCTGTTTTCCGCTTTGTACCAAGGAGCATCTACTTCGGACTCGAGTCCTATTCCTCGTATCTGAATACCAAATGAGACTGAAGTCATTTTATGGCCGCGCGATGTAATAGAAAAAATGCAAGTGTCATTTACAGCGAAAGAACTTAAAATACTGCATATATGCTGATGCATCTTTGCCAAAGACACCCTTCTCACACCCTCAGCACTACTAAGATTCGCGTCGCTGATTGCTTGCACAGCCACATTGCTCTTCTATACGAGTCAACCATCATGTGGCGCTCGCGTTTGGCACACATCCGATCTGATGTCGCTGGAAACAATTTGAATGCTGGTGGGAGAAGATTCAGGTGAGTACCTTCTGGCCACTGGGAAAACGCGGAATTACTAACTCGCGACTTCAGAGCTTAATTCTTCAAACCCAGCGGTTAATGGTGTTAGTCCGGCTTTCACACCATTACATTCGGCTTAGGACTAAGGATACGATTCCATGACGACCTAAGCCGTGCATGAGATCCAGTTCACAAACCACGATGGTGCGATGTACGTCTCTTGTCATGCCATGGTGCTTATCGGACTTAATCCTTCTTCAATAGATGACCTTGGTCCATTCTCGACGACGATTCTGCGGCAGTGCACTGCTCGGATACCAGCCTGAAATTCGTTGATCCTTCGATATGCATAGCGTTTCTGAGACATGTTACTCTAGGAGAGGTGCCAGCTACATAATAGCACACTACTCAGCCAATCAAAATGTGAAAAGACAGCATATGACTCCGGAGTTGTCGGAATGAATACTGTGACCTTTCGCGTATCAGTTGTGGACCAGCTGTCGTGTACGATCCAGCAACACTTGTTTCCTGCTCCTCCCACCCATTCGGCATAGACCGCAATAATTTCCTCGTTCGCCGCCTCGCAAAGAAGGACATATTCTTCGACAGAGTGTATCATTTGCTTTGGATGAATGTTTCATTCACCATTAAAAGGCCGTTTTCCTCAGTTCCGCCCCTTTGCATGATATTGGGTTCTCCTTAAACATTCCAGCATACTTTGACTCCATCTTTCTCCGGGTGTTTGCATGTTCGTGTGAGTATCACTTCATCCGTTCTCGCAGCTCTGATATTGGAAGCTTCTGATGCGGAGCCACCTGATATGACACCCAGAGTTACCTAGGCGCTATGTTACTAAGTCGCGGTACTGCGCTTTTCTTTTGCGAGCTTTGATTGATCAGAGGCAGTCCAGGTGCATCACTCCGTATCTTGTTTCTCTCAGTGACTAATTAACACATCTTTAGATCTGAATATTCCGGCAGCCCAGATATGCCCAGCTCTATGAACTCAGAACGGTATGTGGATACACAGTTGACGCACACTTTGGAGATACCGGTAAACTCTGTTGGCTATATTATTCTGCACAGGTGAGATTTAATACCATAATTGACTCTCAGTAGACATGCCAAGTCGCCGCATGAGATTTAAAGGCGGACATTTCGATTCCACTTTTACAGGCTCTCAATGACCCTTTGCTGTTGTGGTGAAATTGCCTGTTGATTCCAAACGTAAGCCCATGAGATGAACCGGGCGTATGAACTAGTGGCTACTAGTTTCCGAAATGCGTTTCATCTCACCGAGTTTGTGGGGCATTCTTTTTCAATACAAATACGGCAACCTTCTGATGGTTCCGACTCGACACTGAAATGCGCTTCTTTCGCCGCTATTCGACCTATTCTCCTACATTTTCCGTGAAGAAGCTGCCTTTGGACCGTCAAGAGATGTCGACCTCCTTAATCTAATACAACTTGCTTTATCCCACTAGCAATCGTAACCTGGCTGAAACATCTGATGTATTGTTTATGAATCCTTCTCTCTCGCTATTGGGCCCAATCATTTCAGCATCTGAAGCGACCAAGTTACGATGAATGAATTTCATACACCCACCCCCCTTTCTGGCCATGAACTATTAACATCTAGATTCAGATTCATTTCTTGTTTCTGGATTCGTAACAGCTGTGACAGGCTAGAAGACTGAAGAAGAATGTTGCTGAATGGAAATAGTAGCCCTCGAAACAACCTTAACGGTGTAGGTTTGCGCATAGATACAGTGAATGTGCAGACCCTGAACATGTTCCGAGTTGATATTTGTGAAGTATGGCTATTTTTTACACTTTACCGTCTACCAAACGAAACAGTCTCTGCTCACATTTAACTAAATTCATAGAACCCAGCGGTAATCGGATATGGCGTAGCTGCTAACATGGCCGCATTTCGTTTAAATACGTGATATACCTGTGTGGTAGCTCGAGGTTCAATCCCTCATATCAGAAATTTAAGCACTAGAAAATTTTCTTTTTCTTCTCGATCCATGCAAGAGAAGAAATGCATAGGTCATTTCGCAAAGGAACGTACTTGATATATCCCAGCTTCTGAAGTAATAGTTCCCCCGCAGCAGCATATCTCTTTACAGAATATGAATGAAAGGTTCAGACCATTCACAGTATTTTACGGAGCGTTCCTTCGCATGCGACACGCTTAGCATCGGTACTCACTTGTAGTTCTAATTCGAGGAGAAATTTTATTCCAGCTAAACGGATGTATGCATTGTGCCATGTATGAGAGATACGAGTTAAGACATGATTGTTCTGAGGTCCAGACAACCCTGTAAATGCGGGCAAGGATGGCATGTAGAAGCTATTACGCCCATAACTCCCAATTGGAGAAATTCTGCATGTCCGCAACAGTTTCTGAGCCAATGTGAATCATGAATATTCCATGCATTATAAAGCGAGTACAGAGAAATTGTTATATCTATAACTTCTAGCTGTAGCATAGAGAATTCAACGCCTAAAGGACAGATAGCCGACAGATTGTTTCTGGTCTCCTATAGCTGAATCCCTGTTGACCTAAGCCATGGGTGAAAACCCATCAACGAATCAATTTTGATATGAGGTGTGGGCATTTTCGTGCTGCTAGACTTGCCTGATATATTCATTCTTCCGTAGTGTCAGTCCCCCTCCATGATTGTCGTAGGATATTTAGACCTAATATTTCCTCCCCTGTCCCCATAGCATTCCTGCGAACGACTCTTCTGGCATTCTGGGGAGATGCGCAGCCGCTATACTTCCTTTTGGGAGCTTTGATCGCTGAGAGGCAGTCCCGGTTCGTCACTTCGCATCTCGGTGCATGCTTTAGAGTTAAACCATGTTCTCTATATTATCGCGCAGAGCCAACGTTTTGATACCACAAGCCCAAATCCTTCTGACATCCAAATTAGCCACATGAAATTCAAATGTGGATGTTTCGACGTTGATTTTACTGACTGTCCAACCCATTGCTATGGTGGTCGAATTATTTGTCCATTTGTTTGGTAGATGTTCGCCATGAGATGAGCTGGGAGTACGACTAAGTGGCCACCATTTTTTGAAATGTGTTTTAGGTGACTAAGCTTTTGATCAGTTTTTCAATAAAACGCCATCGCTCGTCTCTTCGATGGTTTATATTCTGAAAGGTGCTTCTTTAACTACAGACGAAATGGATCGGGCTTTTCCCTGCATTTCATACGACAATGCTGGTCTTGGATCGTCAATAACCTTATATCCAGTTGAAGGGAAGTTTTTCGCCTCAGTCATATCGACTTCGAAATATCTTTGCACAGCTTACATAGAGGGTTATACCCCCGGGCAGGATATGAATACGCTTTCGTTTGGAACGGCAATCTACTTAACGACATCCTCTCCTGTACAATTCATCTCACTGCGCCTATTTCTCCCTTTCGTTTTCCATACCTACAGAAAATCTAGGCTAGAGAAAAGCACAGTTGTTCGAGAAATCAATAAGAAAGAAACATGTGAATTTATTACCGGTATATACGAGGCTGGTACCCGGTTGCCAATGACTCAAAGTTTATTTGCATATGAATCTGATGGGATGCTATCGATCCCTGGACCGGAAGTTAAAGTCCATATGGGAGTCCTATTGGACGGAATCCCCAAAATACGTCAGGCTGTCAATCAGAAAAGGAACTACCAATTCATGTAAAATGTGAGTCATATGTCACATTCAACCATTCAACTATCCCAGATTACGCATGAAACAAGAACAAGGAGAAACCCCACCCGAAGTGAAAGAATGGAAATATCAAGATTCGAGTTGGAATTCGTCAAGACCAGAGATTTAGAGATATGGAGAGTAGGCGCAGCATCAGTCTCTAGTTTGCTTTCGCGTCTCTCAGCGGCATAGAAAACGGCGCCCAAATCCGAATGGTTCTAGCAACTGGAACAGAAATAACCTCGCTCTATTACATTCAGTTAGGCTTTTCGGAATAGTGTTATACAGGACCTGGCTCGTGCTTGGCTTTCTAGGACCCGAGCTCTAGAAAGATAAAGCCCAAGCCAAAACTTAGTGAGGGACAGTTGTGGCCGGTGTTCCTGGCTTGAGCCAAGCCCTGTACATCGCTGTAATCAGGAAGCAAAAAAGGCTCTCCAGGAGAGACTATTTACGTGATTATTTTCTCGAACATAGGAAGGACATGATGGAAGCCAAACGAAAGTCTGGAAATGGCTATCGACACCAATTCAGGTGTCGTGCTTCCCATGCAACTCAGGTATGATGGATATAATGATATCATACATTTCAGAAACACGACCAAGACGTATCTCACAGCGCCTTCGTGATAACGGTCGCAGCACTTTTGCAATATACTCAGAGTCCAGTCCCCAAGGTGATGAGATACAGACACATGTGATATGCTGAACTGTGTTAAAATGCTGAGAAATTAGGTCGATCATTCTCGAGTAGGTCCAGAGCTTCAAGTTATTTGCTGACCTGCAAATCTATGGAAATTCTCATCCATGACTCGGATTCCGTCAAATAGGCAAAGTGCATCAGGCTCACACGATCTTCATGGTTGAGCGGCCTGCTTTACAGTTATGATTTCCGCTAATGATACTACACCCAAAGTGTGGTCGTTTAATCGCACCTGACTTCCAGCATGCAATCTTCGCCTCCCGGCGCCCCGCAGTTCAAGGACGAATTTGTTTATGGAAAGATATGAGTGCTTTACGTTTAAGAAGAATGCGATGCACGGTGTCGTAACTGGAGAAGCTCAGTACATGAAACACGGAGACTCTACTTCTCTAACTTACTGCTATTACGAAGGTCCGCAGTCTTGCCCTCGTGTCTGATGCCATTGAATTTAGCCATTCAAAGGGTTTGGCGAAAGCCCGAAGCCAAGTCACTCCCATGTGATAAGTAAGTACCCTGAAATAAACACATATATGACTGAGGCTAATGTGCGAAGGACCGCTACCGATAGCAAATTGCACTATTGGAATCGCGTAATACAAATCAGTGGCCAAGGGGATTAGCGCTTCAAAAATATTCTTTTTCGACTCGAGTTAAAATCTCGTCGATCTCGGACATAACGCACGAGCACGCTGGATTCACTGGCATCTCAAAATTAATGCGAATGATGTGGCAGTGCCGTTTCCCATGAGGAAGAAGGGAAAGTGGCAACGAAAATTGGATTTGCAATACCACGTGCTTTCGGAATGTCTACATGACCCCGAATGCCGCCGTGGCGGCTTCGGTTACCATCACCGCCGGAGGCTCGGTAGAAATGCTAACGCCACATCCGACGCCGACGGCAGGCTATTCGAGAATCGAGCTGACGAATACGGCCCGTCTCGTTGCTTTGCTTGACCTGTAATCACTGATCATCCTTGGCTTTCAACCGTCCAAGTACTCTCTTAATTTTGTTCCACTCCAGTTTTTATTGTCTTTGTTCATGTCGAATCATGTAGGACCTCTTATCGGCCGCGTATTCATGGATCATGGATTCAATCAACTGGAAATATGGTCATTCCGCCCCAGATCCAGGATTGAGGGTCGAGGCCGGATACCTTTCTTCTCATTGTGCAATTATGTCAGGCTTGGGCGTTCTTGGCCGGGACATAGATCACCGCTCTTCTTTATTACAGTTTAAGCACTTTGTCATCTTAAACGGTTTGTTATCCATGCGTATCAGCTCTTCAACGCGTCGGTAGGTGGCTCCATATGTTCTGTCAGGTGCGATATGTCGTATTTTTTGGGTACCAGTGCTAAATCTGGATACCACCTTAGGACCCGATATAAGGCAGGAATCTTTCGCCTAACCGTTCAGGATTCAAGCCCTGCTCTGTATCTAGACGACTTGCACTCTTCGTTCTCGTACTTTCAGTCACCATGTGCATCTCATCATCATTCTCCTCGACGTCCTTCGACCATGTTTGCGACCCACGCAGTCGCGATCTGTCCTGCGCAAGCTCGAAGTCACCATCGTTGAACGCACCGATAATCATGCATGGAAATGTCAGAGAGCCTCAATGCTGCCATTGCGGATGGAGGGGATCCCACGCACCCGGATGCCCCTTCAAATAAATGCGAATAGGATCCGTGTCCGTGTTTTATCGTTCCCTTCTTTGCTGTCGCTTATCATAGTCTCGTCATCAGGTCTCATTCTCAACATCACACATTCCTGCGCGACGCATCTTTCTACTTCCCATTGTCTCTCAATTTGTTATCATTGCTTTGCTCTCGTCGCTTTTGTACCCAGTTCTTCTTCTCAACGTTGCTTAATTTCCTACAGTTTCTTTGGATTGCTATTACCGCTTGTGCTCCCTCTCTTCAGCATGCTGAAACACATGCCCTAGCAGCTTCTTGAAATTTCTCTAGTATATTTATTTTGTATGTCTTAGGCCGCCCGTGCCTGAACATTTTGCTATATATGCTGTGACCATCTAATAGTACAAAACCATGCTCGAGATGAGATAGCTTCCTGTGCCTCTTTTGTCATTCGCATCAGTAGCGATACTTCCTCGTGTATTGCAGGGAATGACAAGTCTGCCGGTGAGACGGCGGTAAATAATCGGTAATGTGTACGTGTGGAATGTGTATACGTGTGGAATGACCGATGGTAAAGGTTGCCGACGGTTTCCGGTATTTTCACAAAGAGATTAATTACCTTATGCAGGGAACGGTCATGGCAACGACCTTGAAGATAGATCGTGTTTTGAAAAAACCGGTAGCGCTATTTGCTACAAAAGTATTTGAGTGAGGCGGATTTCTGGTCCGGGAGACAGGGATTAGCACAACTAAACGAGAAGGAAGGAAATATAGAGCTTAACCTAAGGGTATATGTAGGGCAGGAATCGTCTCGTCTATCCATCCTAAATGGGCATAGGCGCAAAATCGTTCCAGCCATGCCAATACAGCGTTCGGCCAATAACACAGAATGAACATAAATGATGGTCTACTCTTTTAATTCTGGATTGGGAGAGATTGAGGAAGAGGAATGCCACCGCACTTGCACTCTCTGAGCTGCGGTACAAATGTATCTTTGAATCCAACAAAACGCTAGTGTATATTCCGAATTTGAGTAGGGGATCACTAGGAATAATTGCCATATGTCCATTCCTCAAAATGAACGGACAAAAACCAGTCTCCGACGACCGGAATTTGAGATACTGAGGAAACAAGATGAAAATGGGCATACATCATCTCTTATCAAAGAGAAATAAAAGATAAAATTGCTCCATGATAATTTTCGGCTCTTCAATTACACCAGGAGTAGCTTCCTCCATCTCTCACTTTTGTCTTTCTTCACCCTGAACTCCATGACATCGAGCCTTGGACTAATATAGATGTATGCATCTCATAGAAAGATATGGACATAGCCCTGATCATTGGCCAAAATGGCTGTGATATCGAGTCCATAATGAATCAGCTTATCCTGCACTAGAATGGATGGCACTCCCTGAAGGTTAATTTTGACCAGGTCATTGAAAAAGACTTTCCAGCTAAACTCAAGTTATATGTTTCATCAGAATTATCATTTCTCTATCCACATACCAGGTATTCACAGCCCCATCTTAGGTAAACTTCTAGATGTCCATTTCATCTCATTTCTCTCCTCTCTGCCACCTTGAATGCATGATTGCCAAATCCAGAAAAGTTCTAACTCTTGTCAATGATTTCATAACCACCTCACCTCTCTTCAGATTAATTATATAGACTTTGATTGCCATAAAAACCCTCTCATTCCAAGCATAACCAACAACCTCTTGGGACTTCATGCCTCTGCCAAAGTCTTAGTCACCCTTATGAAGATAGCCTTCCCCATGATTCACTCCTCAAAGCTATATCACAAGTTACATCCAGATCCTAGACCCCTTCTTCTCCAAGAATCTAAGTACCACCATTTTCACTGACACCATCAACATTGTTACTTTTGCCAAACTTTTCTCATGTCTCATTGTTTGCTCACATATGATCATCAGAGCAAGGCCATTAGGATGCTCTCAAATTGCATTTACAATCTCATCTAAAGGATTTATGCATCCTCATCTAATCAGAACAGAGGAGATGATAAGGATGATTGAGAAGAGGAAGGGCCATCTACAGAATTTGGAAGTCAGGTTGGACATGTTTGAGTGGATAAGGACAAAGTTTTTGAAGGAGGATTTCAAAGGGTTAACAATGACTTTTAAGAACCAGAGACATGAAGATGGATAATTAGTAAGGGGGTCTCCATTGATCTTGGAATTATATTCATGGGGTTGTCACAGTAGTTTCATTTCAATGGAGAATGCACAATCCTGGATGACAAATGTAATAGCATGATATATGGATCTATGCCACATATTAATATCTCTATTCTCCACTTGTTACATTGTGTATTACAAGCTTAAAAAGAAATTGACCATCAGCTATGATATTGTTATCAGTGGCATCTGACCTGGGAGAACCAGTTTTATTTGCACTAGATTCTACTCTGCCAAGGACTAAAGATGTTTAAATTATCCAGCTGTGCTTACACAGCAAAGTGCACTAACTATATTCAGCTCTTGTCAGACAGGTCAGTTTGACATCTGTATAAAGTGTTAGAATCTGCAAGAGAATTTGAGCTATCAGGCATTCTGGCATGATGAGTAAGGAATAAATCTGAGAGAAATTGAAGGAATTAGGTAGAAATTACTAGAAAAGGTGTAGTCTAGTATAAATATAAAAAGTCAATGGAAAAACTCCTCAGGAGTTTATAACCCAAAGACTAAAGGTTTTACAAGCATATACTCTGAATACAGTCCAAATATCAACACAAAGGGATCCTGAAAGGATCAATTTTCTAGCTTCATAAATAAGAAAATGCAATTTCAAGTAAGAATACAATTTTCAATTATTCAGAGTCTGCATACCAAGTATTATCAAAGTAAGATCAAATACTGTGGACTATAGAAGGAATATTAGCCTCAGCCCATTGTGAAACTGTTATGCTACTACCAAACACCTATAAATATCTGGCATTACTTTCACCAAGGTCTGCTTCTGTATGGCTACAAAATGATAAGAATGATGAGGTAGGCAATGGTGATGAGGGAAATAAGTTCACAAGATTGGTAGATTATGTCTTCCAGAATGGCAGAGGTAACCACACCAAGTAGTCAGAGAGTTTAGTAGGTGTATTAAATCTTAGCTCAAGACTGAGATACATCACTGTAAGCTACTGTCATAAATACTGTCTGTAAGCCCTTCACTCTACAGATGGCTATTGTCCTGTTTCCTTGTCTACTACTCATTGTTTTAATGACAATGACTGTGCCCATTTGTTTTAGAATCTGAGCTCTATAGGTATATGGAATCTATAAGATAACAATCTCATTTTATGATAAAGTGTTGCAGGCAAACTGAGGCAGCATAGCAAAAATATTCTACTTATATACCATAGAGGTCTGAGTGGCACTGTTGCTTTATTATCTAAAATAAGTACAACAAGTCAAGAACAATAGTAAGAAAAATAGCATGAACAATGGTGAAAGAATATTGGAGTTTTTGGTGATGCATTTACATTGTGTGTACCAATACTCCTCCTCACCAAGAACTCCTCCTGACCTCCTTGTCTATGAGAGATCCATAAATCCTCATAGGTGAGTGAACTGTGCAGGTTGTAAGGCTTTAGTGAAATAGCCTGCTATGTTGTTCTTGGTGTTAATGTAGTCAAGTGAGATCTCTTTGTTCTCAATGTGCTCTCAGATGAAATGATACTTTATATCAATATGTTTTACTTGTGCATGTAACAATGGGTCCTCCAAAAGGCTGATAGCACTGTTATTATCACAGTTAATTATTGTGGTGTTATATTGCTGAAAGCCCAGTCCTAGGAGTAATAACCAAATCTATACTGCTTCCTTAGTCACTTTGCATGCTATAACATACTCAGATTCACATGAGGATACTGCAACCATCAGTTGTTGCTTTGCATCCAAGATATGAGTCCAGAGCCTAATGAGAAACAGTAGTCACTAATACTATACTGCATATCCAAACAATGTGTACAATCTGAGTCAGTCTAACTCATGAGCTTGATGTCAGATTGACCTCTAAGATGTAAGCTCAAGTGTCTGGTGCCTTTTAGTTATTGGACTATACTTATAGCAGCATTCCAATGGATGAAGGTGAAGCAATCAAGAAAGTGTGACAATTGTTGGACTGCATATGCAATGTCTGATCTAGTTCCAATTGTAAGGTAGATAAGAGATTCCACAAGTGAATGATAGAGTAGTTTCTTAGGGTAGTTTGATCCTTTGCAGATAATTGAGAGAGATCATGGCAATAGAGTTTCAGACCTGGGTCCATGGGAGTTGTGATGGGATGAGCATTCTTTTGACCATATTGAGAGGTGATTCTGTCAATAAGGGCAGTCTTGGAGAGTGAGATAGTTTTATTGGTGTGGTCTCTGGATATAGCAATCCCAATGAAGAGGTCTTGCATGTGCACAAGGTGAAAACAGTTACAGCAGAGTGTTATTGTTACGATTTTCCTTCTTCTACCCTTTTAAACCCCTAATTATGCTTAGTCAAGGCATCAAGAATGAGTGCTTAGAACTATGGGAATGGCTTAGTCATCACAATAGGCCAACTTTGTCATAGTTCTTCGATGCAACTGATGTCTAATGACAAATGCACAATCAGCCTTTTATATATGGTAACAATGCTTAAGGACAATGGGCACCCAGGACAGAGAAATGCACAATAAGTATGAAGTATTAATAGTGGACCATGTACTGTATTTAAGGAGGCTCACTGTTGCTGGTAAACCCCAGCTTCAAGCTAAAGTTTATTCATACTATTTTATCCTTGAGCCAACCTTTGGCCTTGTGACACATCAGTGCAGGACCACATTGAGTGAACTCAGACAACTACCCAAAGTGTGAGGTAGCTTCTGTTTATCATGTGGTTTAGCTCATATGACACCTGGATCTAACAATTAGCTTGAAGCTGTCTACTTCCCTTTCTCAAGCCCAATTGTGCTGAGAAACCAAATGCCTCCTTCTAGCAATGACAACTCAAACTTTGACCACGAGTTCTTTGAACTCCTTTCCTCCATCATCAGAACACTGATTAGTTTATTGGTGATCATCCAGCTGTGCCGAGGACTCCATTCCATTACTGCCTGGGCTATCAGACACTACCAAGAATTTTGGAACATTCAGCATATTCTATAAAATGTAACCTCCAACATCCCTCTCCATGACATCCCTGAATCCCAATGAATGACCTACCAGCCCTCAGAAGCCAGGCCTAGTGGCACACATTAGGAGAATGGTCAAGAAGAAGAGAGAAGATAGTACTCCCCTTGATCCAGAGACCAGGACCATAGCATTCCAAGAAGGTATGGAATCCTTGTATCAGGAAACCCCCCTGAGGCACAGGACCTCTCAGAGAACTTCTTTCAGCAGTCCCCCTCCTCCTCTTCTGCCTCCCAGACCCATGGGATTGCCAACCATGCCTGTGACTCTCTTGATGCCCCTCAGATGGCTTCAAGATCCCATGCACTAACACTTGGCAGCCAGCCTGATGGCTCCCATTCCCCTGCAGCCATCAGCACCTGAGTGGGGGAAAACATCGACAATCAGCCTACTGATGAACAAAGAGGATGAGAACAATAGGAAGAAGCCATACATCAGTACTTCCCAATCTGAGACTTCACCATCCCCTTTGACTATGATGAAGCCATCTGACAAGAAGGGCATAGGCAGTGGAATGAGCTGCAGCCAGTATGCCACAAGTCTGAAGGCAGAATCACAGTGGAGGAGTCTCAGAGGAGAGCAGCTGCTGAGTATGACAAGCAGAATTGAGTCTGACAGCAGAAAGTGGAAAGAAACCAGTTGGCCAGAGCTGATGTCTCCAACTGGTATGGGCTCCAACCAGAAGTTGCCAACATACTTGCTCCAGTCCAGGCCAACCCCTCTCTCTCCACCCCCATCTTCAGAGAATCCAGCACTTCATGAAGCAGAACTCCCAAGTACTAGGCTGATGGTATCCACACCAGGAGAGGACACAGACCTCCAACCCCACAATATTCTCCTTCCTAACAAACCCCCAGTGCTGACTCCACATTTGGGAGTGATGAGTCTGTCCTCAGACATTATAGACTCTGAGTCCCTGGCAATACCCATATCCCCACCTGTGCACTCTGAGGATTTCTCAGAAGTAGGGTCATTGGACAGCTTATTGACAATGACTACTGACAGAATGTCCACCTCTATCGTGAGCGAGTGGAGGTGGCAAGAGCAACTGGAGGGAACCAGTATGACTCCAACATTGGAAGCCAGCCTGCTGCTGCCTATGACAATACACCAGATCCTGCAACCACTGGTCTGAGCACCCAGCCAGGGCAGTGAGGTGATGATACAGTTAGGGAAGGCTGAGAGTTACTATGACCCACCTGCCACTTCCCTCTTCGAGGAGGAAGGGGATGACAAGGATGTGGAGGAAACTGAAAGTAGTGACCCACCCTGCCCTGAGAGGGGATTCATGTATGAAACAACAGACAAAGAAGAGCTGGAGCAGGAGATAAAGAGAGCAAGAATGCAGGAGTATCAGGAGTACTACCTGTGGGGAGTAAACTTTTTATGGCATGATGCTGCTTGGGCAGCATCGCAATTAGGACAATTATATCTCCATTCTACAACTGACGAACAAACAGAAATATTAAGGTATGCAGCAACAGACTATGCTGCAACCCAATATAATAAGAGACATCCCAAAGACCAAGTTCAAAGACCACTGGCATACCAGGTATCAGTACCCATGCATCCAATGCCGATGTCCCCACCCATAATCCTGAAATGAGCTGTATACATGGCTCCATTCATCCAAAGCATTCTTTCATACCCAACCCCTTTGCTCCAATCAATGGCAACTCAGCTGTCATGGTCACAGCTGATACTAAAAGAAAGGCCAACCAGCTACCAAAACCCCTGGACTGGCAAGAGAAGCAGACTTTTGGGGGCACAGTCTCCATCAGATGAGGCAACAGGAAGTAACCCAGGGAAGGAACTGGTCCAAGATGACCCAGAAGCAGTGCAATTAGGTTTCACGATTCGAGACAGAGTCATTGTCCAAAAGGAAGAACCACTCTATGGGAGCCCCATTGCTGATGATAATTCACTCCATTCCATCCCTGGACCTCTGCACAAGTGGCACCAACCCCCATTCTCTGATTGGCCCAACCTGATGGGTGCATTACCCCATGATGTGGCTGTCCTCCAATGCTATCTAGATCTTTTACAAAAGCCTCATCCCTTCAAAGGGGTGTCTGATGATATCAACTGATTCCTCATCGACTGTGAACAATACTTTGAGGTCTACATTGGGTACCTGGGGACCAATATGAACAAGGTTGCCTTTGTGGCCTCTTACCTTGAAGAGAAGGCTAAGAATTGGTGGATCCTCATTTCCCCCAACTTCCAATCATCAACTCAGGAGCACTATCGATACCCCTCATGGCCAGTGTTTAAACAAATACTGCATGACAAGTTCATTGACCTAGCGGTACAAGAGGTACATAAACAAAAGATCAAGGAATACAAGATGGGAGACAAGGCCACCACCAACTATTTTGATGAGCTGGAATGACTCACCAAGCTCACCAGAATTAGGGAGGACATAGCAAATGATGGAAGGATGGTCAAGGCCCTCAAGCGAGGAGTCTCTCTTTCATACATCATGATGATCTCAGTGATTGATGTCAGAGTCCTGATGCCAAATGGGTATGATGAATGGAAGGAACAGATCATCAAGATGTACAAGGAATGACAAAGGCAGAAAGTGGAAGCCATGACCCTGCAAGAATACCCCAAGAAGTTGACACTGCCAACCCCAAGTAAAAATTTGGGGACAACTGCTGGGAAATCACTGGGACTCTCTATGGCTCTGAACTATGGCACTCAGAAAACCAGGACTGGAACAACATACATCAGGGCAGGAAAACCAATGGACATTGACTGCATGAAGAAAGAAGGAAAGTGTTTTAACTGCAGACAAAAGGGTCATATGGCCAAAGACTGCCCAAAGAAAAAACGAATCTGGGAAGACATTTGTGTGCAGATTGCTGATTTACAAAAGGAGGAAGAAGAACTCAGCATGGAAACCAAAGTGGAGGAAGTAAAAGATGGGGCCAGTCAGTGAGTGATTCCACTGAACTGGCCAAAGGACTTCATGGTGTGCAATCCCCAGCTGCTAGTTGGACTAATAGTATCTCTGTAGCTACCTCTATGCCTACTATGCATTCAAATATACCATGAACTATTGAAATGCACACCAAAGAATCGCACAATAAGACTCAAATGCCTTCAGGCTGAACAGGGGCAGAGAGCCCCACTACTTGGCTAAAGCCATTTGACATGGAATGGACTTGGAGGGCAATCAAGGATGCCAAAAGTGAAGCAGCAGCAAGAGCCATGCTAAAGAATTGGGTCCATTGGACTAGAATTGAAGAAGTGATCAACAAAATGATAGAAGAGATGAAAAGGGCAGAACAGTGCTGGGCCCTGGAATGGCTTGACAAACTCCAGGGGCCACAAAAGTTCATCCAGTGAACCAAGACAGCCAGACAAGACTTGATCACCAAGGCACAGGTCAAGACCCTCATGTCTCGATCTATTCATGTGGTGACCGCCCTGATTGACAGTGGGTGCACTGGAAACTCTATTAACCATGCTTTCATTGACAAGCATCAGCTCCCCACCTGGGCCACCACAGCTCTGATCCTGGTCTACAATGCCAATGGAACAAAGAACCAAGCCAGCTCAATTACTGAATTCATAGAACTGAGGCTCACAATTGGTGACCACTTAGAACAGATTGACCTAGCTGTCACAGACCTTCGAACCAAGGAAGTCTTCCTTGGCTATGACTGGCTCATATGTCATAACCCACTAATTAACTGAAAGACTGGATGAATCATGTTTGCCAGGTGCCAATGTTAAAAAATTCCATTTGAACTCCCTGATGAAGACCTGGAGGATCGGTGAGATGAAGAAATGGAGGATGGAGAAACAATTCTTGCTGTAGACCTGCAGCAAGAACTGCACCTCTGGGCAATGCACCATGCTAATGATTTAGCTGCCAAAGCCAATGAATAGAGAGAGGAGAAGACTTTTGAAGAAATGGTGCCTGAGTGAGCACATGATTTCAAGGACCTGTTTGAAAAGGAGAGTTTCGATGAGCTGCCAAAACCCAAACCTTGGGACCATGCAATTGAGCTCATCCCAAATGCTAATGCCAACTTGGACTGCAAGACATATCCACTTGGCAATAATGAGCAACAGGAGCTCAACAAATTCCTGAAGGAGAACCTAACCAGTAGATGCATTAGACCATCCAAATCTCCTATGGCCTTGCCATTCTTCTTTGTCAAAAAGAAGGATGATAAGCTCTGGCCAGTCCAAGACTACCAGAAGCTCAATGAAATGACCATTAAAAATTGGTACCCCCTCCCACTGATCTTGGAACTAATGGACAAGCTCTGGGGTGCCAAATACTATATGAAGCTCAACATCCGATGGGGATATAATAATATCTACATCAAAGAGAGAGACAAATGAAAGGTGGCATTCAGGATGAACTGAGGGTTGTTCAAGCTAACAGTCATGTTTTTTGGACTCACCAACTCCCTGGCTACATTTCAATAGATGATGAATGACATATTCAGAGACCTTATTGCCACTGGAAAAGTCACTATCTACCTTGATGATATCCTGATCATGTCTAAGACAAAAGAGGAACACTGGAAGCTAGTGCAATGAGTGCTAGCCCTTATGAGGAAGCACAGACTATTCCTCAAAGCCAAAAAATGCAAGTTTGAGGTTCTTAAAATGGAGTACCTAGGGGTCATTATCTCCAAAGGGAGTATTTGGATGGATCCCATCAAGGTTGCAGGAGTAACAGAATGGCCAGAACTGACCAGGAAAAAGGAGCTACAATCATTCCTCAGATTCACAAACTTCTACCGATGCTTCATCTAGGATTATAGCAAAATAGTTCACCTGATGACACAGCTCACCGGCAATGCCCCCTGGACATAGGGACCTTCCCAACAGACTGCCTTTAACGACCTGAAATGACAACTAGCTGAAGACATCATGCTTGCTATTCCAACACAAGAAGGGAAGTTTCGAGTCAAGGTGGACTCAAGCAAGGGGGCTATTGGGGCTGTCTTATCCCAGGAACAAGATGGTAGATGGTGACCAGTCACATTCCTGTCAAAAGCACTCACTATAATGGAACAAAACTATGAGATATATGACAAAGAACTCCTTGCCATTATGCTCACTGGCAGAATGGTGACATTATCTGATCAGAGCAACCAAGATCTTTGAAATCTGGACCAACTACCAAAATCTCTGGTATTTCCAACAACCCCAGAAACTGAATCACTGACAGGTAAGATGGGTCACCAAACTAAGCCAATACCAATACATGCTTTATCATAAAGCAGGTACTGCTAACAAAAAGGCTGATCTACTCAGTCAGAGGGCAGATCATGATCAAGGAGGCACAGACAATGAAGGAGTGATATTACTATGACCTGAACACTTCAGGGCAATGATAATGCCAACAGAGGAGGAAATCCATGAATGCATAAAGAGCACAACTTGTGACAGCCATAAGTGGGATCAACAAGTGGCCCCTTCCCTCAACCACAAGCAGGGAATGATGAGAGAAGGGGGATTGATCCACTACAATGGGAGAATTTACATTCCAAGGGATCAAAAACTTCAAGGTGAGATCATTGCTATCTGCCATGATCACACCATAGCCAGCCACCCTGATATAGCCAAAACCAAGGAGTTAGTATTATGAGAGTATTGGTGGCCTAAAATGGGCAATGACATCACTACATATGTCAAAGCATGCAAAGTCTGTCAACAAGGAAAATCATCAACCCAGGCATGACCTGCTCCCCTCCATCTGAATGAAGTCCCATCATCACCATGGACCCACATGTTAAGCCCAAGCATCACGTGAACTGATACACGTGATAAACAGGTGTTCCTTCACACTTCGAGGAATCACCTGAGTTCACTATATGTATATCCAGACGGTGTGACTCAAGGTCAGATATAGACTCGAGGTAGAATGGTATGTATAAACTTTAGCTCGAAGCTGGGGTATCCCAGCGAGAGCTGCTAGTCTTAAATATTGTACAGGTGATGCTAATAATATAACTACTAATTGTATCGGTCTGTGTCCATGGTGCCCGTTGTCCTTGAGCATCGTTGTTGTACATAAAAGGGTAATTGTGTGTCATCGAGCATCGTTGTCTTCAGTCGACGGTGCTTCTCAAGCACGTCTCATGCTATGACTAAGCATAAATAGGGGTAAAAAGAAAAGAAAATAGGAAAAATCGTAACATTACCCCCGCCTTAAGACCATCATCCCGATGGTTTAATTTAGGGATAGCTCGTAGTCCTGTATTGCCTGATCCACCGACATGTGTTTTTCGTTGACCCACTGATTCGACTCTGGCCCGTAGCCTTTCCAACTGACAAGGTAATCCACCGTTGTTGTCATACCGCCTCCTTTTGCTTTGATTTTGCGTAATTTATGGTTGAGTACTTGGTCAACTTCATAATGTTCCTCGTCATCGACAAGTAGCGGAGGTGGTGGCGGTGGTTTTTGTTGGTTGGGGAATGCCGGTGCAACGAAGGGTGTTAGGAGGATTTCGTTGAACATGTCGTGGATTTTCCAGGAGGTTGGCAGTTTCAGTTTATATGCAGAGGCGCCGACTTTGGCGAGTACCGGGAAGGGCCTGGTGCGTTTGTCAGCGAGCTTTCATTTGGGCCGTGGGAGATGAAGGTTGGTTGTATCGAGCCATACAAGATCATTGATGTTGTATGTATGTGACGGTTTCTTGTGCCTGTCATACTGTTTCTTCATAGTAGCGGCTGCCTTTTCGAGGGCCGCTTTGGTTTCGGCATGTATTGTTTGCATTGTGTTGGCGAAGTCTTTGGAGGCTGGGGTAGAGGATTGGAGTTGTGTTTTCTGGGAGAGGTGGGGATGTCGTCCGTGATTAATAAAGAAAGGGGTCTTCCCTGTTGCCGAGTGGATGCGATTGTTGTGTTGGAATGTGGCAAGCGCTAACCACTCGGTCCAGTTGTCTTGCCGGTAGTTGATAAATAGCCGTAGGTATTTCTCAACTTCCTGGTTGACCCGTTCTGTCTGTCCATCGGTTTGGGGGTGGTATGCCATGGACGCGTTTTGACGTATATTGAGGAGTCGATATAGATCCGTCATGAATTTCGACACGAACTGTGGACCTCGGTCTGAAATGACGACCTGTGGCATACCGTGTTTTGCATATACCTCATCACATAAGATCTTGGCCCATCCTTCGGACGTAAGTTCCGTGGAGCAAGCGATTGGTATAATGGTTTTTGAAAACCGATCGACGATAACGATGATGGCATCATACCCCTGGCTCTCCGGCAGACCGGTGATCATGTCTACCGATATGTGAGTCCACGGGGTATTGGGGACTTCGTTTGGATATAGGGGTGCGGCTCGGGGTTGGTTTGATGACTTCCCTCTTTGACAGGTTTCGCACGCCTTTACATAATTGGCGATGTCCTTGTCGAGTTTTGGCCACCAGTACTCCCATAGCACTAATTCTTTTGTCTTCGCCACCCCTGGATGCCCTGTGGTTGCGTGATCGTGGGACTGTCCGATGATTTCCCCCCAGAGGTTGTGTTCCTGAGGTATGTAAATTCGTCCGTCATATCGGATCATTCCTTCCTTCATTACTAACCCTCGTTCGTGATTTAGAGAGGGAGCGATCCATTGATCCCATTTGTGAGGATCACGGGTTGCACTTTTAATCTGTTCGTGGATCTCGGCTTCCGTTGGCATGATCATGGCATGGAAGTGCTCTGGTCGAAGGATTATGACTCCCTCATTGTCTTGTCCCCCCTGATCATGATCGGCCCTCCGGCTCAGCAAATCCGCCTTTTTATTGGCTACGCCTGGTTTGTGGTGCAGACTATATTGGTACTGGGTTAGCTCTGTAACCCATCGGGCCTGTCGTCGGTTCAATTTCTGTGGTTGACGGAAATATCGTAGGTTCTGGTGGTCCGTCCAGATTTCGAAAGTTTCTGCCGCCCTGATTAGGTAGTGTCGCCACTCTTCAAGGGCTAGCATGATAGCGAGCAGTTCCTTGTCGTAAATTTTGTAGTTCCTTTCCGTGACTGACAGCGCTTTGGAGAGGAATGCGACTGGTCGCCATCTTCCTTCCTGTTCTTGGGATAGGACGGCTCCAATGGCTCCTTCGCTGGAGTCTGCTTCCACCTTGAATTTTCCGTCGTTTGTTGGTATCGCAAGCACCACGTCCTCAGCCAATCGCCGCTTGAGGTCTTTGAAGGCGTTTTGCTGGGATAACCCCCAGGACCAAGGGGCATTGCCGGTTAGCTGTGTCATGGGTCGGACGACCTTGCTGTAATCCCGTATGAAGCGTCGGTAAAAGTTTGTGAAGCCGAGGAAGGATTGGAGCTCCTTCTTCTTGGTTGGCTCTGGCCATTCTGTTACCCCCTTGACCTTTACGGGGTCCATTCGGATGCTCCCTTCCACGGTGATTACCCCTAGATATTCGGTTTCTGTTGTTTCGAATTCACACTTCTCAGCTTTGAGGAAGAGTTTATGCCGCCTCATCAGCTCGAGTACTTTTCGGACTAGGGTTCGGTGTTCCTCCTTCGTTTTTGACATAATCAGGATGTCGTCAAGGTATATGGTGACCTTTCCGGTGGCGATGAGGTCCTTGAATATATTGTTCATCATCCACTGGAAGGTTGCGGGGGAATTGGTGAGACCAAAGAACATTACCGTGGGCTCGAAGAGCCCGCGATTAGTCCTGAAGGCCGCCTTCCATTCATCTCCTTCTTTGATACGAACATTGTTGTATCCCCATCATATGTCTAGCTTGGTGTAGTATTTGGCCCCTCGAAGCTTGTCCATCAGCTCAGAGATCAAGGGGAGGGGGTAACGATTTTTAATGGTCATCTCGTTGAGTTTCCGATAATCCTGAACGGGTCTAAGCTTCCCATCCTTCTTTTTAACAAAGAAGAATGGTGACGCCATAGGGGATTTGGACACGTGAATTCGCCCACTGGATAGGTTCTCGTCGAGGAACTTATCCAGTTCCTGTTGCTCGGTGCTGCTAAGCGGGTAGGTCTTGCAATCAAGGTTGGCGTTTGCATTTGGGATCAGTTCTATGGCATGGTCCCATGGTTTTGGTTCGGGTAATTCGTCAAAGTTTTCTTTGGCGAACAGGTCCTGGTAGTCCTGCGCCCATGAGGGGACCATTTCTTCAAATGTCCTTTCTTCTTTTAGCTGATTGGCCCGAGCGGCCAAGTCGTTGGCATGATGCATAGCTCGGCAGTGTATCCCTGGTTGTATATTCACCGCCAGAATAGTCTCCCCGTCCTCCATCTCTTCATCCCAGCGGTCGTCGGGATCTTCGTCTGGGAGCTCAAATGGGATTTTTCGGCATCTACACCTGGCGAATGTGATTCGCCTGGTTTTCCAGTTGATAAGCAGGTTGTGCCTTATCAACCAGTCGTGTCCAAGGAAGACTTCCTTGGATCCGAGATCCGTTACTGCAAGGTCGATTCGTTCAGCATGGTCCCCGATGGTTAACCGGAGTTCGACGAATTCAGTAATGGACCCGGCTTGATTTTTTGTTCCATCCGCATTGAAGACTGGAATTGGGGTGGCTGTGGCGCGGGTTGGGATATGGTTTTTTTCCACGAAGGCTCGATTGATTGAGCTCCCGGTGCATCCGCTGTCCACGAGCATGGTTACTTCGTGCGAGGTTCGATTAGTTAGCGTCTCGATCCTGGCTTTAACGATGAGGTCTCGTCCCGTGGTTTTCGTCCGTCGGACGAATCGTCGGGGTCCCCGGAGCTCGTCGAGCCATTCCAAGGCTCGACACCTTTCTGCCTTCCTTATTCCTTCAATTACTTCGTCTACTACTTCTTCGGCCCTGGTCCGATGTACCCAATTTCTGAGTGCAGCTTTCGCCACTGCTTCGTCTTTGGCTTCTTTGATGGCCCTCCAGGTCCATTCAGTGTCGAACGGTTTGAGCCATGATTTAGGGCTCTCTGCCCTTGTTCGGCCTGTGGGCGCTTGAGTTCGTTCTTGCAATTCTTCGGTGTGCTTGTTAACTGTGGGTATATTCGAATGCGCTTTGTACATAGGAGTAACTACAGAAATACTATCAGTCCGACTAGCGGCTGGAATTGGCACACCGTGAACTTGTGCGGCCAACCTAGTGGAATTGCACACTAGTCGGCCCCCCCTTTTACCTCTTCTATCTTGGTTTCTTTGCCGAGTTCTTCATCCTCTTTCTGCAACTCGGCGATCTGCACCCGTATGTCTTCACGGGTTCGCTTCTTCTTTGGGCAGTCTTTGGCCATGTGGCCCTTCAGCCCGCAGTTAAAGCACTTCCCTTCTTTCTTCATTCGGTCAATGTCCATCGGCTTCCCGGCACTGGTATAAGTGGTTCCCGTTCCAGTTTTTTGGGTGCCGTAGTTTGCAGTGGGAGTTCCTGATGGTTTCCTGACAGTTTGCCCCGACTTGTTCGGGGTTGGCGGTGTCGACTTCTTGCCGTATTCCTGCAAGGTCGATGCCTCCGCTTTCTGCCTTTGCCTTTCCTTGTACATTTCGACGATCCTCTCCTTCCACTCGTCATAGCCTACGGGCATCAACATTTTGATGCCCATGGCTGAGATCATCGTAAGGTACGAGGATGGAACTCCCCGCTTGAGGGCTTCTACCATTCTCCCGTCGTTTGCGATATCTTCTCTGATCCCCGCGAGTTTGGCGAGCCATTCCAGTTCGTCGAAGTAATCAGTGGCCGCCTTATCTCCCATCTTGTATTCCTTGATTTTTTGTTTATGCACTTCTTGAACGGCAGGGTCGATAAATTTGTCGTTCAGCATACGTTTAAAGACCGGCCACGAGGGATATTGGTAGTGATCCCTGGTGGTGGATCGAAAGTTCGGGGAAATGAGGATCCACCATGTCTTGGCCTTGTCTTCTAGATAGGAGGTGGCGAAGGCGACCTTGTTCATGTCGGTTCCGATGTACCCGACGTAGACTTCGAAGTATTGTTCGCAATCTACCAGGAACCGGTCAATGTCGTCCGAGACCCCTTTGAATGGACGTGGTTTTCGGAGAAGGTCGGGGTGACATTGTAAGACGTTGGCATTGTGCGGGAGTGCCCCCATCGGGTTGGGCCATCCATCGAACGGTGGTTGTTTCCATTCCGTGGGGGATCCGGGGAATGAATGCAGGGAATTGTCGTCTGCGATGGGGCTTCCTTTCGGGTCGGTTACCCGAACGATTACCCCGTCTTGTACTGTAAATCTGAGGCGGACCGCCTCGGGGTTGTCTCGGATGGGATCCTTCCCACTCGACTCTGCTTGGTCCGGAGGAGGTTGCCCGCTGAAGAGTACCTGAGTGCGCGCAAGGTGAAAACGGATACAGCAGAGCGTTATCCACTGACCACACTCACACCAACACACACACAAAACTC
>NW_025064965.1:0-39328 GCF_019112545.1 Guyanagaster necrorhizus
CCCTCGACCGGTGCCTTCGGTTACCAGTCGTGCATAACATCGTGCGCCATCTTGACGACAGCGCACACAACTCCCTGAAACCAAAAGCTAAGTTAAGCCATGAAAGAAAACCGAGACACTTACTCTCACCATCCAACAATTCCTCGCCCTCCGCCGGTCCCGCCACTTCCAACTTCACCCGCTTTTTGGGGCTAACGATCACCTCTGTCCCACTGTCATCCACTACGCTCCTCGACCTGAACTTGCGTTTACAGCCCTTCTCCGCCGGACCCACCGCCCTCCTCTTCCCCTCCCGCACCCTCTTCCTCCTCTCCAGGGTCCCCTCGGATTCCTCGGACTCATCGTCCCCCTCAGTCCCCTTCGCCTGCTCATCAGAGGACTCCGGAGGCATATGACGAGTCACCTTCTTGAAGCGAAGACCGGGGCCAGGACCATACCGTTCCGCCAACACTTGACGCAGCCGGAAATCAACGGCCTCCACGGGGGTCATCAGCAACCCATCCTCCATAACCATCCCCTCCGGCTCTACCTCCTCAGCCTCAGCCCTCGCCGCTGCCTCCGCGGCCTCCCTCTCCTCAGCCTCCCTCCGAGCCGCCTCTCTCAACGCCTCCTCTGCCTCTTTAGCCCGCCTCTCCGTGGCTTGCCGGATCTCCTCCCTCTTCCTCTCCAATTCCTCCTTCTGCTCCTTTTTCCGTGCCTCCCAGGTCACACGGTCCGCCCGGACCTTTTCCTCCCGCTCTTGCTCCCTTTGCCATTCCACATGACTCTCCACGGCCTCCACGTATTCTTCCTCCGTGGCCTCCCATTCTAGACGAAACAATTCCTTGGCCTCCTCAGGGCCATCGGGGGTGGATCCCCTCACCAGAGGCTCGGGAGTGCGTGAACGACGATACGTGGCGAGCAACGACATAGGCGATGATGGTGGTTTCAGATCAAGATACAAAACTCCCACGGCCACCAACAATCTTCCATGTGGTCCCACCGGCCATCGGGATCTGCGCTCTTGAGGGCAAGAACACTAAGGGGGGGATACTGTTACGCGCATGCCGCCAGCCTCCGTGTCTCCTCAACCAACCACCAATTCAACCACGCCACCCACCGGACTCCGGACGCTTCCCATTACCTACTAATTTCATTTCACCATTATCATTTCACATCTGTATTTCACATTGTAATATCTAGACCCCGAACTCGGTAGCGAATATTGACACCGGAACCCAATGGAACCCGACTCGGAATTAGCTACCATTAGTATATAAAGCCATGTATATCACCGTAACTACTCAGTTCGAATATCAACTTGGATAAGCCATCTACACTTCGCACTCGCCTCAACTCCTCCTTATCTCGTCCATCGGATTCCGCTCCGAAGGATATTCCTGTTCTCTTCCCTGACGGAACTCCGTTCCACCCATCCAGATCCTTGGGCTTCGACTCAAGGGTGACGTTGCCAATAGCTTCGTCGACGCCCACGCACTCCGCCGGACTCCACGCGTGCACTCAAGCCTACTCGATTGGCACGTTCCTAACATGCTGGAAGGCAGCAAGAGCTAACTATTCTACCCAATCATCTTGGGGATAATTAATAAATAAACAAAAGTATTTTTTGACCTTCTGATTGGCCCTCTCAGTCTGGCTGTTTGTCTGGGGATAGTATACTATAGAGGCATTTTGTTTGATGTTCAATAGTTGGTATAAGTCATCCAAGAATTTGGAGACGAATTGAGGGCCACAGTCTGAAATGATGATCTGAGGCATTCCATACTTGGTGTAGATTTTATCGCATAAAATCTTAGCCCACTCTTCAGAGGATAATTCAGTCAAACAGGCAATTGGGATGATGGCCTTTGAGAATCAGTCTACTATGATGAGGATGGCATCATAGCTATTGCAATCCAGTAATCCAGTGACTATATCAACTGAGATATAAGTCTATAGTGATGATGGTACCTCATTAGGATGCAGGGGTGCAGCATAGGGCCATGTTGATGACTTCCTCTTCTAGCAGACTTCACAAGCTTTGACATATTGAATGATATCATTGCCTATTTTTGGCCACCAGTATTCCTGTATTCTCATAATATGAGTTCTTTAGTTTTGGTGATGCCCAGATGACCAGTGGTTGCATGGTTGTGACAGTTAGCGATAATTTCACTCTGAAGGACTTGATCCCTTAGGATGTAAATTTGCCCATCATAGCAAATTAATCCTCCCTCCTTCACCATTCTCCATTCATGATTGAGCAATGGAGCCACTCATTGATCTCACTTCCAGTTGTCTCAAGTGGCACTCTTGATTCACTCATGAATTTCCTCCTCTATTGGCATTATCATGGCTCTAAAGTGTTTAGGCCTCAGTATTATTACTTCTTCATTGTCATATCCTTCCTGATCATAGTCAGCTCTCCAGCTAAGGAGATCAGTCTTTTTGTTCACCATATCAGCCTTGTGATGCAATATGTACTAATATTGGCTGAGCTCGGTTACCCAACATACTTGACATCAGTTCAGTTTTTGAGGCTGTCAGAAGTATCATAGATTTTGATGATCCATCCAAATCTCAAAAATCTCTATGGCTCTAATCAGGTAGTGCTGCTATTCCTCCAGAGTGAGCATTATAGCTAGTAGTTCTTTGTCATAAATTTTGTAATTTTGTTCAGTGACTGTGAGTGCCTTGAAGAGAAATGCAACTGGATGCTACTTCTTATCCTGCTCCTGGAATAATATTGCATCTATCACCTCCTTACTTGAGTCAGCCTCCACATGGAATTTCCCTTCCTGAGTGAGGATTGCAAGGACTATACTGATTAAAAAAGCTCTAGTCATATCCATCAGATAGCCATTTGAACATTCAGCAATCCTATTTGACTGTAGAGAATCATGTATATTAAGGTGCCAAACAATCCCTTTTGATTTGAGATGCTGACCAAACTCTTCACTAGTGAATTCTCCCCCTTGATCCATACCAAGAATCTTGATGACCTCTATGCCTCACTAAATCTTGATCTATATCTCATAACATTTATATGATCCAAAGATATCCAATTTCTTTGATAAGTATTTGGATTTTAACTCATAGATGTGTAGGTCACAGAATATGCAGGCATAGCAGGCTCCCCTTAGTGATGCCACAGACATTGGGCCCATCAGGTCTTTAACAACCTTGTCACCACTATTTTCGATATATTTATATTGGTCTTGTTTTAGGAATGGCTTGTGCTTTGCTTTGGTTTTTATACAGATCTCACAAAATTCCAGTTTGGAGTTGAGATCAAGCTTGATTTCTCCAATATGGCTATTGACATATATGCAGTGAAGAGTGGTGTAGCTTTAGTGAGCACAAATATTATATAGCTCAGTGATGTTCATCTTGAGCTTACCTGCCACCATAGTGATGTCTAGTTTGGCTATTATAGTTTGCTGTGCATTTGGGGTTGAGATTATGTATAAGCCACTAGCTTTGGGGATTTTTGCAATGATCTTAGCATCTTGCTATGGTGTGTGAATGTATATAGTGTGATTAGAGCATTTGATATAAATGAAAAATCTAGCACAACTGACTTGTGAGAGTGATATAAGAGTATAGGCTATTTTCAGTGCATGATATGCATTTTGAAAGCTCACAATAGTGGGTTTCTGTCCCTTTCCCATGAGAAGTGGTAGTCAAAGATCCTCTTTTCCTATCATGTAGAAAACTTGGCTATTCATAGCTTTGATAGGCTTTGCTTCAATTTTGGTATAGTTTTTGAACCTCTGACATTCAGATGAGTATGTTTTTGATGCTCCACAATCTGCTAGTGCTATAACATTCTCCTCTTTTGCTGCATAGGCATCACCCTCAGCTCTATAGTCAGATATGCATATCAATGCCACATTCTTGTGATCATTGTCATCAGCTATAACAGTGATAACATGTTCATCATCACTTTTATCAATAGCTGCAGATGCTGACTCTTTTGCCTTTTCCTTCTCCTTAGCCTTGTTCTTTTTGAAGCTGGACCTTGTTCTGCCATTCCACCACCTTCACATCAACAATCTGCAATGAAATAGCCAATTTTACCATATACTGGATTTGTGCATTTGAGATGAGATTGATCAGATCTTTTCTTCAACTTCTCTCTAGATCTCTGGCCCTTCTCTTTGCTCTGTTGTTGAGCAGACATTGCTACATTTTCAGCAGTGACCTTTAATGCAATCTTCTCATCCCATTCTTCATGCAGAGCTGCAACTAGAATGTCTGATGTCAGGATCTTTCTAATGAACTTGCTAGCAGCAGAGAGGATGTGATGGATATGATCATAGGAAGGTGAAAGTGATTTTTGAATCATCAAAGTGTACTAATTGTCTTCAATCTTCAGACCTATCTCTTTAATTCATTCATGGAGAACTTTCATCTTGGCAAGATGTTCACATATTGCCTTTATCAGAGCATACCATGTTTTCAAGCCAAGTAAGAAGGTGCTCTCACTTGAGATTGCTCTTGCCAGTCATGATAGTGATAAGCTTCTTCCAGATAAGGGCAGCTGTTGCCTCACTTTTGATCTCATTGAAGGTAGAGTCAGAAACAGCTTCATAAATGATATTATGCATCTTTGCCTCTTTCTGCTCATATTCCTTCAGCTTATCCTTCAGCTTATCTAAATCATCATCTGAGAGTGAATATGAAAATACAGTATCAGAGGACCAGTAGAAGTTTCTCTTGTGCTCAACAGAGTGCAAGAGTATGCAAGCTGTTCCTCAGAGGTGCCAGCTAAGACTCTTGTCCAGGAACTTGGTGGTGAGCTTCTCTGAAAATGCTATCCAGTTCAATCCATCATCTACAAGCTTTGTTATGCTAACTAGCTTTATTTCAGTTACCATAGACATGCTGGTAGCAGAGCCCATAATCTGTTGGAGTTAACAAGATAGGAGCATGGATGTGGTGAATGAGGAAAAAGTTTTCAAAAGAGAATGGATGCTAGGATAAAATATCATAATGTTAATCTCAGCATTATAGTTGAAAGCTCTGTTATTTACCTAGGATAAAATATCATAATATTACTAATAGGTAGTAAATAAATATGGTCAAAGATAGATATGTATAGAAGGTATTCACATCTCAGTGTTATGGTTGAAAGCTGAGATGTACAGAATAGTGTGACATGCTGAAAAAGGAAGGAATATCAAATATCTAAGCAAATGTGTGCATATTATACTATTTCTACATCTAACAATAAGAATATCATTGAGATAGATAGTAAACTTTCCAATTGCAATGAGATCTTTGAAGATGTTATTCATCATCTACTGGAAAGTAGCAGGTGAGTTTGTTAACCCAAAGAACATGACCATCAGTTTGAATAGTCCTCAATTGGTCCTGAAGGCAGCCTTCTATTTATTGCCTTTCTTGATGCAAATATTATTATATCCCTATCAGATGTCTAGTTTGGTGTAGTATCTGACTTCTCTAAGTTTGTCCATTATCTCTGAGATTAAGGGGAGCAGATAGTGATTCTTAATCATCATCTCATTAAGTTTTCAGTAATCTTAAATAGGCCAGAGCTTGCCATCCTTCTTTTTGACAAAGAAGAAGAGTGAGGCCATGAGTGACTTGGAAGATCAAATTCTTCTGCTGAATAGGTTCTTGTATAAAAACTTATCGAGTTTCTACTACTCATTGTTTCCCAGAGGGTATATCTTGCAGTCAAGATTAGTGCTGGCTTTGGAAATTAATTTGATGGCATGATCTTATAGTTTGGGCTCTAGTAGTTTATCAAAACTTTTCTTCTCAAATAGATCCTGATACTCTCAAGCCCATTCTGGCACCTATTTCTTTGAATGTTCTTTCCTCCCTTCCTTCTGTAGCTTTTACTGCTAAGTTGTTTATATAATGTATAGCTCATATATATAGAGCCTGCTGAATATCAATAGTGAAGATAGTTTTACTGTCTTTCATTTCCTCATCCTATTGGTCCTCAGAATCTTTATCTGGTAATTCAAATAATATCTTTTGGCATTTACAACATGCAAATATTATCCTTCCAGTCTTCTAATTGACCAATGGGTTGTGGCAGATGAGCTAATTATGACTGAGAAACATCTCTTTTGTCTCAAGGTCAGTAATGGCCAGATCAATTTATTCAGAGTGATCTCCAATAGTGAGTCATAATTCAATAAACTCTGTGATCAAACCAGCTTGATTCTTTGTTTCATCCACATTATAGATTGGAATTAGAGCTGCAGTTGCTCATGTCAGGAGTTGATGCTTGTCAATGAAAGCCTGATTGATAGAGCTGCTGGTACAGCCACTATCAACTAAAATAGTTACTGTATGGGTGATTTGATTTATGAGGATCTTGATTTGGGCTTTTATTGTCAAGTCTCATTGTGGAGTCTTAGCTCAGAAAACATATCTTTGAGGTCCTCTTAGTTCATTGAGCTATTCTAAGGCTCAGCATCTTTTAGCTTTTTTCATTCCTTCAATCATTTTATCAATGACTTCTTTAGCATGGGTCTTATGTACCCAGTTTTTAAGTACCATCTTTGCCATCTTCTTTGTCAGGGCTTCTCATATAGCTTTTCAAGTCCATTCAGTGTCAAATTGTTTGAGCTAGGCTTTGAGGATCTCTTCCTCTGTTTAGCTCATAGATATTTGAGCTTGAGTGTTTGGCAATTCAGAGACAGAGTGTGCAGGGGTTGAAGCAGGTATATTTGAATGTACATATAATTTAGATATATATATACCTACAGGAGAACTATTAGTCTATCTCATGGCTAGTCTGGATACTCTGTCTTTTTTAGCTGATATAGTAGAATCACTCATTAATCAGCCTTCTCTTTTACTTTCTCTATCTTTGTTTCTGATCTTAATTTTTCTGCTTTCTTCTATAATTCAGTGATCTGAGCTCTGATGTCTTTCTGAGTTCTCTTTTTTTTCAGACAGTCCTTCATTATGTAGCCCTTCTGTCCACAATTGAAACACTTTCCTTTCTTCTTCATGCAGTCAATGTCTGTTAGTTTACCAGCCCCAGTATAGGTTGTATCTGTCTTGGTTTTCTGGGCAGTATAGGAAGATGTAGAAAGGGTGTTAGGCTTCATGGAAGGGCTGGTTTTGTCATTGGAAGGTGTGAATTTCTTCTCAGGGGTGATACTAATGTTAATAGCCTTTTGTCTGAGTTGCTCTTTGTTCATCTCAGTGATTTGGTCCTGATGTTAGAGATTATTGAGATGTATGATGAGGATACTCCAAGTTTGAGGTACTTGACTATTCACCTATCATTGTCAATACTTTCTCATCCTCCTGCTAGAGTTTCTAGCTGTTTCAACTCATCAAAATATTTGCTTGCAACCTTGTCTCCTAATATTCACAGATCTTTTATTTTATTCTTATGTCTTGGATGGCCAGGTCAACAAACTTGTCTCATACCATTCATTTAAACACTGGCCATGATAGAAATTAGTGATGTTGTCAGATAGTAGAGTAGAGCATCAGAGAGATTAGGGTCCACCATCACTTTGTCTTGCTTTTGAAGTATGAGACTGCAAAGGCTATCTTATTCATGTCAGTTCTAAAGTATATAATGTACACCTTAAAATATTGTTTGCAGTCAATTAGGAACTGGTCGATATCATTGGATACCTCTTTGAAGAGACAAAGGGTGTAGATGAGATCTGGCTTGTATTGTATCATTGCTGCATTGTAGGCTAGTGCACCTATAGGATTTGGATATTCATTGAAGGATGGTTGGTGAAGTTTGGTGGGTGGTTTAAGGAAGGAGTGAAGAGAATTATCATCAGTGATGGGACTTCCTTGTGAGATGGCTTCCTTTCACATGATTACTCTATTCTGAATGATAAATCTCAGGTGTATAGCTTCAGGATCATCTTTGATAGGTTCCTTCTCTGCTTCACTTTTGGTAGCTTCATCAAGTAGCAGTTGGGCTCTGAGTAACCAGCTTTCCTAGTGGATCCAAAGATTTGGAAACCTGATTGGCCAGGTTACTGGCTGGGGTCAGAGCTGGGAAAGCTGGGTTGCCAAAGATTGAACTGATAGCATAGAGTAGGAATATTGACTTCAGCTGCTACAGACTGATAGTGTCATATACACAGCTTATTTTGGAGTGATAGGTAGTGACTATAGCATTGGTTGGATATTGAACTTTGACTAGTACAGTGGCAGCCTTTGAAGCTGATCTTCTGGATGTTGGTCATTGTAGATGTCAATAGCATATTTGATAGTAGCATATTATAAAATATCTTGCTGTTTCTCTGGTTCTGCATTGATATATATAAGTTCCATCTGCAATGCTAACCACTGGGCATCATGCTATAAAAATATTACCTCTGTCTCATACAGGTCCTAATACTCCAATACTCCTCTACTCTTGTCTTCTGTATTTCTTCTTTCAGTGCTTCTTCATCAGTCTCTTCTAGCATGTAATTGATATATTTATGAGGCTCTTCACTGTTCTCTGTTTTCTTGCTGCTCTTGCCCTTAGACTTCTCTTTCTTGAGAAGAGAACTGACAGGCTGGTCAAAGATATTCTCCTCAGCTTTAGGCAGTCATATTGTGGCTAAGGAGCTGCTGCTCTGGCTGGAAACTCAGTCTGGCCTCAGTGCTCAGAGAGATTGGGGTGGGGATTGTAGAGAGACCTGCTTGAAGACTGGCTCCAATCATGATGTCATGCTAGTTATCTCTATATGCTCATACTGCCTCCAAATCCTTGCTATAGATTTGAAAGTTTTAGTGGAATCCTTTGTCTAGGAACTGGTGAGCAACTCTACTTCTGAGGAAGCCTTAGAGGGTGTGATCAGAGATATAGGCATTGACAGATACTCATAGCCTGTAGTAGTCAAGGATAGACTTGACACTCTCATCAATTGTATTGAGGCTGGGAGTGTGCCAGGAAGGGAGTTATATGAGAGACAGAGAGTGGATGATTCTTTGGAGTATATCATCTCAAGAAGAAGGAGAAATTCTATTGTCTCCTCCTCTTTGGGCTTTATCAATAGTAAAGACTTTAGGAGTTTTTTGCATTCATAGATCTGTTTCAGTAGTGCTTGGCTCTCTGAAGACAGAAGTAGAGAGCTCAAAGTGGAGGCTATACCAATCTGAGGATCTGCTCTCCAGATGGATAGCTTCAGCCTTCTGCTGCTGTTGTCATCTTTGCCTGTCATATTCTGTCTCTTCAGACTCTTGCTAAGCCTCTACTTGGATGCTCTCTGCAAGATCTTCTCAGACTTGCTTAGAGTTTGTGTTATGATTTTTTCACTCTATTCTTCAATTAACCCCTATTTATGCTTAGTCAGAGTGCTAAAGACAAGTGCTTAAGACCATGAGATAAGGCTTAGTTATCACAACTGGTGAAGTCTGTCATTATCTTTTAATGCAACAGTGTTGCCTAACAATACACAATTGATCTTTTATGTATAGTAACGATGCTCCAGGACAATGAGCACAAAGAACTTGACAACACACAATAGGTAGTATTATTATTAGTTATGACTTGTACAGTATTTAAGATAGCTTGCTCTTGCTGGTAATCCTCAGCTTTGAGCTAAAGTTTATTCACATATTATTCTATACTTGAGCTGATTCTAAAGACCTTATGACACATCAATCAGAATATATATCAGTGGACTCAGTCAATCATTTAAAGTGTGAGGTGAACTCTGTTTATCATGTGTTTCTGCTCATATAATGCTTGAGTCTAATAATTAGCTTGAAGCTTCCTCTTCTCTTTTCTCACACACTATAGTGTGGAGGAAACCAAATGCTCTCAATCAACCCATCAGATCTAAACTTCGATCAAGAGTTCTTTGAACTCCTATCTTCTATCATCAGAACACTTTTAGGCTTATTAGTGATCATCCAGCTGTACCAGAGATGTCACTCAATAACTGCCTGAGCTATCTGACATTACCAAGAGTTTCAACATATCTGTCACATTCTAAGAAATGTAACCTCCAACCTCCCTCTACATGACATTCCAGAATCCAGATGAATGTCCCATCAGTCTCCAACAAGCCCTCTACTCGAGGCCAGGCCTAGCAGCCTACATCAAAGGGATGTTCAGGAAGAAGAAAGATATTGATACTCTCTCAGATGACCTAGTGGAAACCACAACTCTCACATCACAGGATTCAGGAACCTCTGAACCCCAGTCCCCAATGGAGGATGCAACCCAACACCCTCCCAGTCTTCCACTGCCTCTTGCACCCATGGGATTGCTGACCATATCCAAAATTCCCTCAATGCCACTCAGAGGATCCCACAACATAGCATCTAGAAACCAGTCTCGGAGCATCCCCAGCCCAACCACCCACTCCATTGAGACAAGCAGTGGGCTGGGGAGATCTCTCTCAGACCAGCTCAATGACAAGTGACAGTATTGAGAAAACCAAAACAAGATTATTCACTGGCTCTTTCCTGCATGAAACCTCAACATCCTCTTTAACTATGATGACACTCTTCAACAGAAAGAGCAAAGACAGTGAGATGCTCTGCAGCCAGTTCACAGCAAGTTTGAGGAGCACCTCCTTGAGAAGAGTAGGCAAAGGAGAGAAGCAACTATAGCTGCCAAATATGACTGACAGTATTGGGAGAAGCAGTGAAACATTGAAAGGGCTCAACTGGTGAGAGCTGATATCTCCAACTGGTATAGACTCTGGCCTGAGATCATATTCATACTTGTGCCAGTTTGTGCTGACCAATCTCTCTTGACTCCAGTCTTCAGAGAGCTCAGCATTAACTCAGATCCCTGGGACCCAGCCTACTGGAGAAATGCAGAAGTCCTTACAGATGATGAAGCAAGAAGAAGAGATGACAGGATCTCTCCTCCAGCTTAGGATGATGTTCCAGGAACCTCTCTCATAATATCCCTCTCTCTGATGAACCCCTAGCACTGACATGATGTTCAGTGACAATGAGTCTATTCTCAGCCACTATAGACTATAAGTGCCTGGAAATGCCCACATCTCTACTTGCATCCTCTGAGGGTTCCTCAGTAGCCAGGTGGTCAGGCAGCTCTTTGATGACAGGTACAGAAGAAATATCCAGCTCTATCATGAGTGAGTGGTGATGGCATGAGTGGCAGGAGGAAATCAGTATGACTCCAATATTGGAAGTCAGCCTGCTTTCATCTACCTCAATGTCTCAGACTTTTCAGGCTCCACCACTGGGCCCAGCATCCAGTCAGAGCAGTGACTTGATGAGGACAGAATGACCATGAGAGGAAGGAGAGAGTTTCTATGACCCACTCACCACTTTCCTCCTTGAGGAAGAGGAGGATGATAAGATTGAAGAAGACAAGGAGACTGAAAGCAGCAACTCATCCTGCCATAGTGGAGAGCTCATCTATGGGTTGCAGAAAGACACAGACAAAGAAGAATTGGAGAAAGCTATACAGGAGACCCAGGTGAAAGAGTATCAGGAGCTCTATGAGCAAGAGGTAAACTTTTTATGGTGTGACACCATCTAGATAGCATCATGAATGGGACAATTATATATGCAGTCCACTGCTAACAAACAAATAGAAATCTTAAGACATGCAGTGACCAACTATGCTACTCAGCAATACACTAAGAACCATCTGAAAGACCTGATCAGAAGGCCACCAGCATACCAGGTGCCAAAGCCAATACAGCCAATGCCTTGGTCACCTCCCATCATGCTGCAGTGAGCTATATACATGGCACCATCAATCTGAAGTACATTTTTGTACTCCACCCCCTCCTCCCATTCTACAGCAACCTGGCTATTCAGATCCTGACTGCAGCTGGTCAACTCATCAAGCTCCTATTGAAATCTCTGGACTGGCAAAGGAAGCCAAATTCTGAGAGCCCAGCTCCCACCCAATGAGGCCTCCAGGAGTGAGGCAGAAAAAGAACCAATACAAGATGACTCTGAAGCAGTCCAATTGGGATTCACCATATGGGACAGCATCATTATCTGAAAAGAAGCAGCTCTCTGGGGAAGTCCTGTCACAGACAACAATTCCCTTCACTCTTTTCCTGAGCCACCAACCAAGTGGTGATGCCCCCCATTTGCAGACTGGCCTAACCCTATGAGCATGTTACCTGCAGACACTGCCATACTATAATGTCAATCAGATTTACTTCAGAAGCCCCACCTCTTCAAAGAACATCCAATGACATCAACCGATTCCTGGTCAACTGTGAACAATACTTCAAGGTCTACATTGGATTCCTGAGAACCAACATGAATAAAGTCATATTTGCTGCCTCTTACCTTGAAGAGAAGGCCAAAACTTAGTGGATCCTCATCTCCTCTAACTTCTGATTATTGACTCAGGAGCACTACCACTATCCTTTCTGGCCAGTCTTTAAACAAATGTTACACAACAAGTCTATTGACTTGGTGGTACAAGAAGTCCACAAACAAAAAATCAAAGACTACAAGATGGGAGAAAAGGCAGTGACAGACTACTTCAACAAGCTGAAGCAGCTCACAAAGCTTGCTGGCATTAGGAATAACATGGCCAACAATAAAAGGATGGTCAAGACCCTCAAGAGAGGGGTCTCCTCCTCATACATTATGATGATCTCAGCAATCAGCATCAAAGTGCATTGATGCCAGTGGGATATGATGAGTGGAAGGAATGAATCATCAAGATGTACAAGGAATGACAAAGGCAGAAAGCAGAATTGTTGACTCTGCAAGACTACTCAAAGAAGCCAACCCTGTCAACCCTGAATAACTCCAAATCATCAGAGATAACTGCTGGGAAATCACAGGAATCCTCAACAGCCCTGACCTATAGTGCACAGAAGACCAGAACTGAAACAACATATACAGGGGCAGAGAAGCCTATGGATATCAATTGGATGAAGAAGAAAGGCAAATGCTTCAATTGCAGGCAAAAAGGTCACATGACAAGGGACTGCCCAAAGAAGAAGTGAACTCAAGAAGACATTCAGGTCCAGATGCAATTCATAGCCACTAGTTGGACTAATAGTATTTTTGTAGTTACTCCTATGCCTACTGTACCTGCACATTCAAATATACTCCAGTCTATTATTTTACATACCAAAGAATCATCTAAAGAAAAAACTCAAGCACCCAAGGGCCAAACAAGGGCAGAGAGCCTCACTATCTGGCTCAAGCTGTTCAATACTGAATGGATCTGGAGGGCCATCAGAGACACCAAGAATGAAGCTATGGTAAAAGCCATGCTAAAAAATTAGATTCATAAAACATGAGTTGAAGAAGTCATTGATGAGATGGTTGAAGAGATGAAAAATACAGAAAGGTCCCAAGCCTTGGAGTGGCTTGACAAACTCTAAGGACCACAGAAGTTTTTCTGCAGGTTCAAAACACCAAGGCAAGATCTGCTAGTCAAAGCTCAGATCGATGATGTGCTTGGTAATGGCTAAGTGACTAAGAGAGGCAAATGAGGAATGAACTCTCAATCACCAACACCTAACCACTCAATACACAATCACCAAATACAGTTGAGGTCAGTTGTTTTGAGTATGATAGAAGCACTCTTGCAGTCTTAAATAAAATCAAAGGGACAGTCAATAAAGACAGTTATTCAACTCTATCTTGCTTTCAAAGATGCAATACTCATAAGAGTCATTTATAGCAATGTTTAAGTATAATTAGGACTTAGAATATTCTGAAACCCAATAAACTCCAAAACCCAAATACTAAGTCTATCAAGCACTTAGGCTTGACTAGCTGCACTCTTGGCTGGCTAGCAGTCCTCAAAACTGAAGAACTTGTATTCTGATGCTGAAACCCTTATAGTTTGGAACCCAAATTAATCTGAAACCCAAAATACAGTTATTATTCCAATGCAATCCTCTCTAAATGACAAAGCAACTTAAATAAATCACTAAGTCGAAGCAGAACTCAAAATCCATTGTTCCAGAGACTAGCTACAGTAGGCTAGAAGGCCTGAATATGGGGGTGGGTCACTTGCTTGCTATTTCCCCCCCATTCCCTTCTTTTATACATCAACAACAGATATAGAATCTATAAATAAAGCATTTAAAATAATATTTCTCCTGTTTAAAGCAGAATCATGCCATTATTCCAGAATGGCAGCGCTCCTGGACTCCCCTAGGCTTGCCCAGACCCACCTGGCCACTGCACAGCTTTATTTTAAGCCTACAGTGCCTGTGGGTACCTAACTCCTTTCTGTCTACTCAAAGTTTTAATCCTCTGAGTTATTCTTAGTAGCTTGATTGATCAGGCCCAGTCAGACTCAGTCAACTGATCCTATCCACTCTATTCCTCTCAATTCTAAGTCCCTTAGGTCACCTGATACCTAGGAA
Organism: Guyanagaster necrorhizus; assembly: GCF_019112545.1. NCBI lineage: Eukaryota > Fungi > Basidiomycota > Agaricomycetes > Agaricales > Physalacriaceae > Guyanagaster > Guyanagaster necrorhizus. The sequence continues at coordinate 14,280 of NW_025064965.1, forward strand.
ATTTTGACTTAGACATTTCAGTCAAAACTCACAGTGCTAGCCACAGATCATTGGATCTCACTTCTTACTGCTCCTAGATGATGCTATCTCTACTCAATACTCCACAACTGGCTATGGTATTATACCTCTAGCTGTCTTAGAATATACTTGTCTTAGTGGCATGTAGAATTGGCCCTATTTGAGATACCATTTCTAAGTCCAACTTAGACTTAGTATTTTCCAAGATGTGGTGCCAAACTTTTCTAAGTTCAAATCTGACTTAGAATTTTTATCCTTAGGCCATGTTATTTTACAAAGTCCCTTTTGGACTTAGTATTGGTGACTAGCATGACTATCAGCTCAGAGCCTCAGCTATAGCCCTCTACTGGCTAATGATTCTCAGTTACTAGCATATTCTAGTGTGTTATGCAGAATTTGCAAATTATAGGGCTGGACATGTAGCCTGCATATTATCAAAATACTTACATCCTGCTCCACTCATGGGGTAACCACTCTGATCAACAGTGGTTGCATAGGAAGTTCAATCAATCATGCCTTTGTCAGACAACAACAACTTTCCATCAGGACCACTGCCACTCTAATCCCCATTTATAATGCAGATGGAATGAAGAATCAAGCTGGATCAATCACTGAATTCATTGAGCTCAGGGTCACAATCGGCAATCATTCTGAAAGGATCAATTTAGCTGTCACTGACCTAGAGACTAAAGAGGTGTTTCTGAGACATGACTGGCTGATCAGGCACAATCTCCTGATCAACTGGAAGACTGGGAAAATAACCTTCACCTAATGCAAGTGCTGCAAACTCCCCTTTGAATTACCAGATGAGGACTCTGAGAACCAATGAGACAAGGAGATGGAGGATGGGGAAACCATCCTCACCATTGACCTCCAGTATGAAATGCATATCTGTGCAATATCTCAGCAGGCTGCATTTGATGATCTTAAATGACAACTTGCAGAGGATATGGTCCTAGCAATCCCAATATAGAAGAAGAAATTTAGGATGGAAGCAGACTCAAGTGAGGGAACAATCAGTGTAGTACTCTCTTAGGAGCAGGATGAAAAATAGCATCTGGTGGCCTTTCTCTCCAAAGCATTAACAATCACAGAATGCAACTATGAGATCTATGATAAGGAACTTTTAGCCATCATGCCAGCTCTTGTGAAATAGTGTCACTATCTAATTACAGCTATCAGTATCTTTGAGATCTGGACTGATCATCAAAACTTCTAATACTTCTGACTTCCCCAGAAACTCAATCAATAACAAGCCTGTTGGGTTATAGAACTCTCTGAATACAACTAACCTTACACTACAAAGCCAGAGTAGCAAACAAGAAGGTCAATCTCTTAAGCTGATGAGCAGATCATAATCAAAGCAAAAGAGACAATGATGAGATGATATTACTAAAACTAGAGCATTTCTGAGCCATGATGATGCCTATAAAAGAGAAGATCCATAAGCAGATCAAAAGCATGATGCAGAACACTAGCTAATGGGATCAATGAGTGGCCTCATCACTCAACTATAAACAAGAGATGACAAAAGAAGACAGGTTAATCTATTATAATAGGAGGATATATATCCCCCATAATCATTAGCTTCACAGAGAAATTATAGCCACCTGTCATAATCATGTGACAGTAGGACACTCAGAAATTGTGAAGACTAAGGAATTAATCCTACATAAATACTGATGGCCAAAAATGGAGTAGAATATTAAGAAGTACATAAAGGGATATGAAACATGCTAATGAGTCAAAGTCTTAATACAGCCACATGCAGCACCATTACACCCAGATGAGATCCCACAAATGCTTTAGACACACATATCTGTCAACATGATCACTGGACTCTCTGATTGTAATAGCTATGATGCTATTATTTGTTGGGATTTTGCTGGAAAGTTCTAGAAAGAGCAATCCAGCATCATGCCAAGAGTTGATAAGCTCAAGCTCAAGAGAAAGTTGTAGTAAATTCTAGATACAAGCCTGAAGAGTATAAATACAAGCTCTGTAAGAGCTGTGGAATAATAAGTTTATACCATCTGGCCTTACCAGCCTGGAGTCTATCTTGTACAACATTAAAGATTTTCAACATTATTATTATCATCAATCAATTTTTGAAAGCTATCATTCTGGTCACATGCTCAACAGAGTTGTTATCTGAGAGATGAGCAAAGATCCTTCACAATGAAGTCTATGCAAAATATAGCATGCTACAGATCATCATCTTCAACTGAGATCCACAATTCATCTCTAAATTCCTCAATAATCTATATCATCTTCTCAACATTTGCAGCAATGCCTCCACAGCCTACCATCCTCAAACCAATGGACAAACAGAGCATATAAACTAAGAAATAGAGAAATATCTCCAGATCTTCATTAACTATCAATAGAATGATTGGGTTGAATAGCTTGCACTAGCTGTATTTTAATATAACAACTGTGTCCACTCTGCCATGGGAAGAATGCTGTTCTTCATTAATTATAGTCACCACCCAAATGTGACACAGATAGAACACTCTTGTACTATAACTCCCATATCCTTCAACTTTGTCACAATAATGACCAAAATCCATAATGAGGTCCACCTCACTCTTAAGAAAACTATCACCTCTATGAAAATACAATACAATAAACACTATCATCCTGCTCACCAATACTCCATGCACAACAAGATTTGGCTTGATACAACTAATCTCTATCTACCATACTCTAAATGGAAGCTGTCTGACAAACATACCAGCCTCTTTCCAATTGTCACCAAAGTAGGCTCATCAGCTTATAAACTCTATCTTCTGACTATCTGATGCATTCATGATATTTTTAATAAAAACCTTTTTACCTCTTATATCATCCTCTTCTTCCCAAACTAAGAATAACTGTCACCTTCTGAGCTCAAATTAATCAATGATGAAGAACACTATGAGGTCAATTAGATCCTCAATCATCAACTCTAAAAGATTGATGCTTATAGTGGAAGGTTCAGAACAATAGTTGATTATCTGATCAATTGGAAGGGCTATAGTTCTGAATCTAACCAATGAGTAAATAAGCAATATATGAATGCTGTAAATGCTATACATGACTATAAACTCTCCCTAAACTGATCCATCAGGATGATAATCTTAAAGGGAGGTAATGTTATGATTTTTCCTATTTTCTTTCTTGATTAACCCCTATTTATGCTTAGTCAGAACATCTAGACCAGTGCTTAGAACCATGGAACATGCTTAGTCACTATAATTGGCAGAGTCAGCCATTGTTCTGCAACAATGATGACACCTCTTGACAACAGACAATACTCTTTTATAGGTAGTAATAATGCTTTAAGGACAACAAGTAGTGTAGCACAGAAATGTGAAATTAGTAGGTATATATTTAGCCAGGACATAGACAGTATATAAGTAGTGTAGCTCTTGCTGTATAACCTCAGCTTCAAGCTAAAGTTTATTCTATACCATTCTATCTTGAGCCAACTGTCTTTGGCCTTGAGACACAATACCTATCAGACACATATAGTGAACTCAGATGTAACTGTATGAACTTGATACAGTGTCTGTTTATTACATGCTATTGGTCACATGTCACTTAGGCATAACAGATAGTCTATCTAGCCAGATATTCCTGGCACAGCTACCAAGCTCTGATAAGCTTAGATATGAACCATGCCTCATTTCCAATATGCATATTGACCACATCCTGTCAAACATCCCAGAAATAGCTGATCCATCACAGCTATGTGGACCTCTGGATTATTTTCAACAGTGAGCAATCCTCTCCAATTTGTTGCTTTTTTGTTCAGAATTGTGCAGGAGTATCAACTTGTCTACTATGGATCAATCCTTTTCAACCTGCCAGAGGATCTGTCAATTGACAAAATTCCTGTTCATGATGACATTTCATCAGTTCATACAGTACACACTGTAATGTTGGTGGAATCTCACACAAGCTTGACAAAAGATTTAAGCTCTGATTCTCTGGACTCCCACAGATGTCAGACTGGACTCATTGTTATAGAAGTCTCTCCAGGTGATAGTACCTACTCAGAAAGGTAAATATCTATGTGTCCCGACTATAGCCTCCATTGAATTTTGTTTCTAGGAAAATGGAGAGTCAAGTCGCTCCTTCGGAGGGCAATCGCGAAATTCAAGTGGGGCAAGGGTTCTCACAAGCTGTGATTTGGTCTGCAGATTCGCTGGATCCTCGGACTACGCTTCTCTTTTCTTCCGCTGTTTTGCTTGTCTCCTGCTTACAAAGATCCCGGATGATCCACAAGAGTGCGGATGGATATGGGGATGGGGATGAAACAATTGAAGCAATCCATTCTGTAAGCAAAGTAAGACAAAATGACTGGCGAGTGTTGTATGATACAATATGACAGGATAGAGCGACAAAGGATGAAGAGGTTGGCACAGAACGCCTTTACTTCCTCCCTGCTTCTATCGCCTCTCCGTTCTTGCAGGCGATAATTTTTATTCTCGGAGCCTTGACATAGTCATTGTTGTCCATTTTGAATGATGGGTCCTTCACGATGAATGTCCATACATCGTCACAGAGACGGTAGGTATGCAGGTGACCCTATCACGGCTTGGTTGTATCAAATTCGCAGTCGAGTGGCAGAACCGCACGCACCTTCAACGTAGTCTTGACCCTAACCTGCTTCACCATCGTATCTGCAAGGGACTTGTCGAACTGGAAAAGCTAGGTGAGCGCCGAGTCTTTTTTTAAAAGAAGAGAAAAGAGTCGCCCAACTTGCTGCAACACCTTCATGGCCAGCTGAGGGGTAATTGCTCCGCTTGTAATTAGCTCGTCCAGCGAATCTGTGAGTGCCATCCCGATGCTTCAAGTCTCGGTGAGTTCATGTCGCGGTTACCCACAGGCAGAGAGCAAAAGCGAACATACGAAGAGCCCCGGTAGAACTCGTAGTAAGCAGTCGCCATTTTTGTAAAGAAGAAAGAAAGACGCGGACGATGCCGATGCCGATGAATCAGGATCCGTGGGAAGAAGGCCAGTCTGCGGTCGAGTCCCAGTAAGAGTATCCTTGGATAGGATTCGGCTGGGAATTGTGGCTTCCACTCATGATTGACGCGGATGATGTCGTTAACTCACCATAGCTCTTAGGTCGGTAGGTTCTGTTTAAGCCCTCAGAACGCACTGAAACCCTACTACGAAGATCTCTTAGAACAATGAAAAGGAGAGCCGAGATATGGCTTCAGCACGGATTTTGAGCAAATTCCTGGCCAATCCATTCAAGCTACGAACAAGGTTCTAAACCCCAAAATCACGATTGCAATCATCTGTTGAACAGCCTTTATCTCATAGAGAATTCGTGCAAACCAAATGAATGTCGTAAATAAGTATAACAGAGGCATGTAAAGCATAAGGTTTAAGTACAAAACATTATTTAAGAACGGGGGGGAAGGGGCCAAAGCACTACTGCATCTCTGTATTTTCGAAAGAATTGCGAAGATCATTATAAACCGGTGGAAGAAACCAAACAGACCTGAGGTATATTAATCCCTGCCAAGATCAGCAAGTACTCGAACAGCCGCTGTTCTCTTGGACACGTCACTGAACCACTCCTTGGCCCTTGAAGCTTTCTTTTCCATCTCCTCAGCAACCTTGACTTCCCTTATTCTCTCCTCCATAGCCCCCGTGAATCTTCCTCGGAGATCCCAAGATGCCAGTCTCAAAACCTTCCTGGCCTCCCTACTAATCCTGCCTGCTTGAACCTCAATGAACGTATCCTCTTCCTCCCCATCGGCCCGCGTCACAGAGTCCTTCACTCGCCTGCCAACAGTCTTGGGAATGGAGTTTGGTAACTCCAAGACAACGTACGCGGTGAGACCGATGGTAACTGCACCAAGGATAGGCGCGGCCCACTTTCTGGCGGTCTCATTTCCAAAGATATCAGTCACTCGAATGATTCCTTCTATCAATCCGCGTGCACCAATGGCTTGACCACCGACCATCGTAAGGGCGCCCACACCAACGCTCAGAAGCCCCAAAGCAGTTGGTGCAGCCGAGTCGTCTTCGGCCTTTCCGTCTCCGAAATGCAGCCAGAATTGATGATGAACGTCGAAAAGATCCGAGAAAGAGGTCTCAAGCATCTCTGGGCGTTGAGCAAGACTAATTCCCAAACCATTAACGCCACCTGCAACGACGGCACCTCCGGCGCGCCGATGTTTAGCACCTTTGCCAGCTCGTCGAACAGTGCTAAACATGGCCTCGGGCATGAACACTCTCTTGTTTCGTTCAACACCCACTGGCAAATGCTCTTCAGCAAGGTCTTTGATCTTGTCAACGGATTGGCTCGTGATGACTCTGACCTCATCCTCAGCCAGTCTGACTGCTGCGTCGATGCTGGCAAGCAAGGCAGTCCTGACGTCGCGGGCGTAACTCCAAATACCCAAGAGACCGGGGTATGATGGCATGGAAACAGTGCCATTTTCCGCGCCGAGACGTCCCTGTCCTACGCGCTCCAAGGCATCACCCAACACAGACTTGGTCTTGCTCGAAGAATAAGTGGCGCCTTGTTCCTCGACGGCTTCCAAACTCTCCTCCAGCGCATCTCTGCTGCTCTGCATCTTCTCCAAAACAGGCTTAGCTTGCTCCAAGTCCTCCCTTGACCGCTGTAGCTCTGAATCCGCAACAAGAGCATTCGCGCCAGCGAGAAGATCAATGTCAGAGAGGAGATGGACGAGATAAGTCGATGCGGGATTAAGTTTAGATTTCGAGCGTTTGACGAGAACAAATGACCTCAAAGATGACTCAAGGTCGTCGAAGGATGGGCTGGCTGTAAAAGGTTGCAGAGCGGCGGCAGAGTCAACAAAGTGAACAAGATCCTCAGCATCCTCATAGGTGCGAGGGCTGAGCTGTTTGATCTGATCAAGAACCATCCGACGACACTTTTCCTTGTTCTTAATCTGGTCGTACTTGTTAACAACGATGAACAGGTAGGCCTTCTCGTTGCTGGCGTTCCATAAGAATTCCTTCGCTGACAGGGTGAAATGATTCTCGGCGGAGACAACGAAAACGACCACATCAATTTCCTCCTGGCGAGCGAATAAGGCAGTAGTCTTCAGACTATCGCGATTGAGACCGGGGGCATCAATGAGGGAGATGTCAACGACACCGTTGTTAAGTAATGACTCGGAAGGAGCCCGTGTGTCAGCAAGATATAGCTTAAGCACCTTTTCGGAGCCCTCGTTCTCACTGACGATATCCTCGAGGTCGGATATTCGGGCACGAGTAAAGGTCGATTCGTCTTGAATGTTGTAGGTTACGCCGTCAATGAGAACATGGACTTCCTCCACGCCCCCGTTTTCGGCTGCATCATGTACCTCGCAGAACGCGGTAGTACAGGGCTGCTGATCAACGGGCATGATCTCACGGCGGAGAAGAGCGTTCACAAAAGTTGATTTTCCAGCATTGAGATCACCGGTAACGAGAACCTTTGATGAAGTGTCCTCAATACGGAGACGGAGCTTGTCGATATGGTTGAGGGAAGAGATGATGCGATCGTCGAGCAGATTGGCAATGGACGCCTTTTCAAGCTGGGAGACGAGAGAAGCAGCCGAAGTAGAGGAACCGTGGGCACCGAGCTTGAGATCGAGTCGCAAGACTTGGAACTCAGACTGGGGCAAAATGCGTTCTGGTCCGTCCCGCTTCTCTTCTGCATGCATACCCTCTTCACCTGCAGGCTCGGCTGCGTCTGCAATAGACGCAAGAGTAATTGACCGTGTCATACCCTGCCGGGCACCGGAAAGAACGACGTCGGTCTCGGTTGTGGGATCATCTGCGAAGGACAGCGAATGGCGAAGGGATCGTCCGGGGTTGGCAGAAGGGGCCGTATCAACCTGCCCGCGTAACTGAGGGTAGCGAACGACCCATTCGTCCTTGTTGAAGATACGGATATCAGCGAGAATGGATTTGGTTGCGTCAATCGCCTTGACGAGACTACAACCCGGGTCAGTCAGGACAGCGACAAAGACAGAATAGAGGTACTCACCGGCCCTTGTGCTCAATATATGCTTCCTGGACGTCCTCCACCCTTGAATGCTTCTCGCCAGAAAACCTGCTAAATGATGCTGCTCCTTGCACAGGCGAAGATACCCGGGGGAAATACGACTGGGCCATCACGATATAAGCACGAAATTTGGTCAAAAATCGATTGTGGAATGCTGGATTTCCAGCTCGCTGCTATTGGTGACTACGATGTTGCCGCAAAGTTTCGACGGTGAATGAGCAGACAAATTTGATGGTGCCGGTTGGATGCGAAAGGACGAGACATATCTTCCGCTGACTCATGTAGCGTGAGAAATTCCGGGCCGAAGAAAATTGTCACAATGACAACCCATCACACTTGCCTTCACTTATTTTCTGTCGATCATGCTCCGCACAGTGTAAAAGTCTTCACAAATCTCGGGAGAGGGATATTGCTGACCTATACACAGAAAACCCAAAAATGCACGATCCAAACGTGTCTTGGATGCCCGTATGCCCAAGGAAGTGGAAGATGTACGGACAGCAATATTTGTAAAGGGAACGCATACTGGCGAGGTGCTTAATGGTGTAATGAAGGACCTGGTGCGTCAAGGAACTTTGCTGCTCTTCTTCTATTCTAATATATCCTAGATGGCTCTCAAACGACCGGCAGCAGTCTCTTTCTCTAAGAAGAACGACATCCATCCTTTCGACAGCGCCTCATCTTCAACCTCAACGTCATCTCTTGAGTTTTGGGCAAACAAAAACGATGCTTCCCTGTTCTTGGTTGGCCAGAGCAACAAGAAAAGGCCGAACGGTTTGATCTTTGTACGCATGTACGATGGTCGAGTACTGGATATGCTCGAGGTTGGAGTGGAGGAATTCACAGGAATGGCGGATTTTAAGGTATGTCGGCCTGCCCATCTGGAATTTACTGTTCTGACCATTGTTAAGACTCCAAAATCAACGCCGGGGCATAAGCCATTAATGCATTTTGCCTCTGAGCTTTTTGATACTCATCCACGCTTTATGCAACTCAAGTCTATGTTAATGTCGTTCTTCAATGGGGAAGAGGTCGACGAAATATGTCTTCCAGGTATCGAGCACGTCATCAGCATCTCTCTTGCGCCAACACCTCCTTCTCTTAATACCACATCGGATACTCCTACTTCCTTACCAAAAGTCCATTTACGGACCTACACCATCAGACTACTTTCATCAGGTACACGGATACCGCGGGTAGAGCTCACGCCGATGGGCCCGTCATTGGACATGGTTCTGCGGAGGCACGAAGCGGCGGACGCAGAGATGTTGAAGCAGGCTTTGAGGAGGCCGAAGTTGAAAAAGAAGGAAGTCGAACAGGGACTGGGCAAGAAGCGCAAGAACATGGAGGTCGATGAAATGGGCGACTTGCGTGGACGGGTCCATGTTGGCACCCAGGACTTGAGCAAGCTGCAGACGCGGAAGATGAAAGGACTGAAGGACGATGAGGAGCGGCCTGGTAAGCGGAGTAAAACGTCGTCGTGATGTATTTCCTTCTAGATAGCTGGATCTGAGTTGTTATAATGGAAACATCTGTGCAGCTGATCTGTCACTTTCTAGGAAGTTCCAAATGCTCTGGCCCAAAGCTATCGGGCAGCAACTCGCCAAGACTCGTCTCTCGCACGCCGCCTTCAGTCATACCAGACTTTCCTTGGTCCCTCTTGTCGTCTGGTGATTTTGGATAATCTCCAGGTACGAGGAGCACAGGCATGTCGAGGGCGCAGAATTCACGAATGACCTGACGACACGCACCGCAAGGCGAGATTGTAGCCGGTACGTTGCTAAAGCAGACTCAGAATATGGATGAGAGTCATGTAAAGACAAGTTACGTCGTGACGGCGAGCCCAACGAATGATTTAATGCCTTCACTCTGTTGAGCATTCAGCAAGTGATTATATGCGAAAGAGGAGATTGACGAACGACCGCTTTGACAAAGGCCGTTCGCTCAGCACAGATAGTTCCGCCTGTAGCATAGATTAGACCCGACGGCGACGATGACAATATAGCAGACGCACCATAGGATGCATTCTCGATATTAGCTCCCTTGATGATGGAGCCGTCTGCAGCCATTAGAGCAGCGCCGACAGGAAACTTTGAGTAAGGGCTGTAAGAATGCTCCTTTGCTGGAATAGAGATAAGAAATATATTCAACAGAAAGCTGAGAGCATGGTACCCTCGAAGGCAGCCTTGATGAGTGCTTGACGGTCGTCGACGGACAGTGGCCAAACTCGTGTACTCATCGTGGAAGATAGCAAGGTTTGTCCTTTACCGCGATCTTGCCCATTACTACTATGTCTCTCCCTCGTGCCAACTACGACCCCCGTCGTGTCTGCCTCAATCCTTTCCCAGAATTTACCTTAGGAAAGCACCGTCGTACAGTAGGCGTATACATTGCAGGAGCACTGGTAGGTATGCATCATTCGCTGCGCTTGTCTAGTCACAACGCCACCACAGTTTGCTCTTGCCCAATGGACATTCTTTGATGCAGCCATCCTCTCTGCCCATGCAAAGCCGGAATGGGGCGGAGACCCTCCAGTGCATGTAAAATTCCTGGACTGGCTACCAGGTCTCTCGTCGTTGCTGGGCTTCCTCATTGTCAACGTCATCGACAAAGACCGTATCAAGGGCGATGAGGGATTTGGAGACTCGGGAGCTGTTTGGCGAGCTCGTTTGTTCTTGTTCATCGGGTTTGCGTTCATGGCTGGTGGTTTGGCAGGCAGTGTGGTGAGTGCTCAGTTCGTTCCTTGTTGTCGTCCGACTCAAGCTTAGTAGTGTGTCCTGATTCTTAAATATATTCTCGGTGATTACCCTCAGCAGTTCTCTTACTATGGATACGCAAACGTATCCCAGAATATTGCAATGATGCTTGCAGGTGTCGTGTTGTGGATTGCTCAGAGCTCGAGTGGAGAATACGAATACAATTTGACGTTATGAGTAGTCTACTTGAAGCTGTGCGTACAATCTATTTATAACAACCAGCTTGGAGGCTGTTGCAGCGAGCTGCAAGCATGTTATATTATACCTCGGCGCTCGGTATTGACGGCGTCTCCCATAAAGTCAATTTCTATTCGAGCGACGTGAAGGCGAGATGGCACGTATGACTGGTTTTGAGACATTTAGAATCCGAGCGGGAGGGGGACGTGAGGTGCGCTGGCACTACATTTTTCTTTCGATGTCCCCCAGTCCTCCCCTTCTTAATTTGAAGTCTCCAGTTTATCCAGCCACCTGTTCTCTCTCGGTATCATACATCCGAAAAGTGCTTATCATGTGTAATAAAGATCTAATAGTAAGTAAGGTGGTATAATCTCCTGGTCTCTCCATTTTACAAAGCCAGACAGGCCTCTATTCATGACTGCAAAGCTATCATCGCCAGCGCAGCAACAAGTAAAGGAATCCCGAGTCCAACTACTTGGGCTCTCTGTCGCGCCTTGGCATCATCGGGTGACCACCATCGGATTTCTGACCACAGCAGTGGACCAAAGACAACACATGCTGTCCAAAACTGCGAGACGTTGTTAAAAATACTGTGCAAACAAATTCAAAATTCTACATACCACCCGGAGGCTTTTGAAAAATAACATCGGGTACTCGTCAAATTGCGGGGCAATAGATTTCAGTTTTTGGTCTGCTTGGCCCTGGATAGGACGTGGATGTGTGAACATGACCCGAATCGAGTAGAAGGCGACCGAGAAGAAGTGATTAAACAGTAATACGGGTGAAGGGCAGATGCTGATGGCAAGTCAGTGATAGCAGGCCGCTTGAGTAAATGATAGTTTACGCGGATAAGAGGGAGACGGGGCCCCTTAGGCATTCACCGCCTCGTTCAAAGTACTTGAAGCAACCCGTACGAAGAACTGCAAGTTCTTCATCTAAAAAGTGGTCAGCATGGTACCGAATACGAGAACATAAAAGCATACCATCAGCACCGAAAAGGTCATATAATGCTACGCTCAAGATGTTGACAGTTGACGAGACCAGTTTTCGCTGCCAATGCCACTTGCGCAGTACTGCGCGTACAGCTCTCCAATCATCCAGCTTGCTGACACGCGTTAGCAAATTCCGAAGAATGACAACGTCGTTGAACGCTACTGTCATTCCACCGCCAGTCAGAGGATGGCGCATGTTCCACGCATCACCCACGAGAAATACGCCCTCCTTTGCCACAGGCATAGAAGTGCCTTGTAGAACTGAAGGCAAGAAAGAATTGGGCATACGACGAAGACGGTTCTTCTTGAGCGCGTCACGAACAGAATTATGAACAGATGAGGGGAGTTGGGGAAGGATGTTTTTGGTTATATGGGACTATTAATGACTTGACTGAGAATAAATCCCAAGGAAAGGATATAAAAACGCACCTCAAGGTCGGCGGGTATGGGGGCCTTGACGTCGACAAGCAGTCGAGTATCGCGATCACCAATGCGGTAAAGTAGCACCGGACCGTAACCCTTCACGAGCACAACGGTACCATGGTTGGGTATCGGCAACACAGCATCCTCGAGCACGAGACCAACGAAATGGCTCTTCGTTACAGGCTTACAGAGTCGGTCGCCCATCACAGCTCCTCTAAAGTTGGAGAAGCAACCATCGGCAATGACGACGAGGTCAGCAAAAAAGGACTCCTTGTCAGCTTCGCCTCCCGTAGTCAGCCCATCCTTCCTCGTTGCCCGTACGCCGATAACTTGCTTGTTAAAGTTGGCCTCAATCAGGTCTGTGACCGTCGCCTCTATGACCTCGACACCCTCCGCCTTCTTCGCAGCCTCCCGAAGTTTCATGATAAACTTGCCATGGTGGAAAGAACGTCCCTCGTGGCCGTCGGGGTATGGGATATGGACGGTCTTGCCATTGTCGACGACACAGTAACCCTTCACCGGAACGGCATCGATACCATCAAAGCAGGCCTCCAAACCGAGGTTTTTTATGCAGCCGACACCTCCAGGTTGCAGCAGTTCACCGACAATCCGGTCGGGTTCTGCAAGGGAGCGTTCGAGTAAGGCAATACGAAAAGGTTTTTCGCGTCGAATGGTGGATAAGGCATGGGCAAGCGTGCAGCCAACGACGCCGGCGCCGACGATGATAATGTCATAGTGAGTTTTCCACATGACAGTATTGGATGAAGGTCGTCGTTGGTGAATATCACCAGTTCATGATAAGTACTTGAACAAGTGGGCCCACTCAAATAAAATCAAAGGGGCTCGCGGCAATTCCCGCGGCCACAGACTCGACGGTATCCGGACACATCCAGGCCTTTTTCTGGATTATGTGCCCACTTTTTAGTGTGGGGAATCACTGTCACCATTGGCACAGATATGAGATGTCGTTAATCACACAAAAGGTATTGCATCTCAAGATTTTATTTAGAAAAATATACGCCAACACAAAACGCTTCAAACAACCACCTAGAGGGAAGAGATGAACGGCATGGATAACGAGTGATACTTTTTTACTTACTGGCCAGCCCGTAGAAAAGTTGAGGAGGTTGATGCCGAGCTAAAAGAAAGGTTACTATTTCCGTACTGGAGCGCTGAGATGAAGGACCTCACGTAGCTGCCCGATGAGGTGTAATAATCTAAAAGAACGGCATGAATACCGGAATCGAACAAGGAATATACAGTTAACTCACGATAAACAAGGATAGGACCGTCGCTATCTTCGAAAACGTCCTGACCTCCGGGTCCGTAGATCTGTGAATAGATAAGGTAAGCTGCATTCACGACGTCGATGTTTTCGTATACCTCGTCGTGACTCTCCAAGACAAGAGTTCCTCCACCCTTAAGAAGAGAGACACTATCTTCGTCATAATATGTACCAGAAATGCTATGACACCATTGGCATTCGGAGTCTTCATGTGAGAAATGAACCGTTACCTTGTTGACCTTCCAACACGGATGTTATAGGTGCTGGACGTTCCCTCACAGCAGATATCCCAGGACGTAAAAAGATAATAGTAACTTCCGTATTTGTAGATGCTGCTGGCTTCAACGGCACCGTCGTCATCCGTACGTTCAGCCAACGACGTAACAGAGGAACTGGCCGAAAGTCCCGTGGACGGACTGAGTCTGCATGCAATGAGCTAGGATGCAAAAAAATGATTGTTCAAAGACTCACTTGATCAACTTGATACCCGTCCAGAAGCTTCCTAGACTGAGGTACCAGGTACTTCCAGCTAGAATAGATTTAGGATGTATTTCATGTAGAATTAACTGAGAGACGAACAAATAAACAGACTGTAAAGAGAACAGATGAGATTATGACAGCATCTCCGGCAGCAAGGAAACGTACTTGGGGTCAATAGCCTGGAGCATGCTTCGTTAGAAAGTCTCTTATGGAGGGCAGCAACTTGAACTTACATTATAAGTGTCACCAGACGAGGTGGACGTTACGAGACCCTTGTTGGTCCAAGTTCCTAGAAGAGTACATAACCGCAAGGGAAAAGGTATTCGCTGAAAACAACGAACCAGGAGCACCAGTTGTAGAAGTTGCCAGGAAGATAGCCGACTTGACAATGAATTTAACGAAAGAAAATAAAAGTACGGAGTCTCGGACATACATCCTGGGATCCGAAGCTGGATGCGGCGTAATAAAGCTAGAAACAATCAAGGCTGCGTTCGCACTTCTTACCGAAATTCCTTACCCAGAACTTGCTACCGTCATAGTAGCAGTCGGGCGCCCACAGACTTCTAGAATCAACAAATACTGAGTGACAGAAAATGGAGAAGTCTGGTACGAATGCATCTACCCGTTTGAAGTACCCGTGTAATCGTCGGTCCAGCTCGCACCGTCGGGCCACACCAATCCCTGGTAAGTCCACGCAGTCCTGTCCGTGGACGTAGTGATTGAGATACCAGCAGCAGTGGCTGCGGTGGTCGTGAAGGATTTTTAGCACATGAGAGTGTTTAAACTTACCGAATAAGAAGTATTTCCCGTCGCCGTCCTTACAGATAGTAGGATCGTGTGTCTCAGTATAACCAGTGACAGTTCCAGGGCCAACATAGGCACGACCAATACCGGCACATGTCAGCAAGACACAGAGGATTTGAAAGAAAGATAAGGTAAAACGGGAAGTCATTGAGGATAGAACTGTCTGTTCGATGCTATTGAGCCAAGAGTCTGCTGTCTTTTATAGAATCCAGGCTGAGCATCGCTGGCAGAAATTGAGGAGAAATACAGGAGAAACTGGAAGAAAGTATCGAGTTGTCGATATGGTGACCCGGCGTCGGGTCCAATCAAGTTCCAATAGAGCTTTCTCGTCGCGTGCTGGTACGAGGACCGCGTCCACGAGCCGAATTAACTATACCTTCACATACGGAAACGGGCCCAAGCGGGCCGGATACATTATATCCGATCCGAGAATCTGCCTTAGCGCGCTCCGGCTTGCACATAGGCCCCCGTCCTTTGGAAGTAGATTTCTTCCAGCCTCAATTTTCTTTAAGACATCTTTCGTTCTGCAGGTCTCTTATCTCAATCCTTATCTCGAATTAAATCACGCCAATAGCATCATACAGAATCATCGCTTTTTTTATTCGTGAAGGTGGAGATATCGCATCTTCGCAAGTTGCGATCCGATTCTATCCCCCTTCATACGACATCCGCGTGGAGAGCGTGCCTATGCCACAGTGAGAAAAACATTTAGATGAGTTTAGATTGTGATTCTTAGTGTTGCACTTTTAGAATTACCCACTCGGACGATGCCATCGTAAGAATACACGTAAGTTGGAAAACTCTACCGGCCTATCTTCCAGAAGTTCATGGTAATGTATCCATGCTAGCTATCCGGCTTGTGTGGTACGAATGGTCCTGCCTGATGCATTTTCTGCCGATGACAGTTGTTTTAAGGTAGCAGTCTTCATGTGTACAGAGGACACGAAGCCGTTGATAAAATGCGAGTCTATTTTTCCGGTGCATAGTCCGCTGGCCTGACGTTCACGCGCTTCTTAGTCATACCTGCGGTCATGAGTTTATCGGACAAGTTGTCAAATTGGGATCGAGCTTCAGTGTACATACTCTCAGACTTCCATCACTGTATGCAAAGCTAAAGACTGGGGATAAAGTTGTTTGCCCCTTCCCTACCAGTTGCGGAGTATGCCAGTAAGTCCGATGTGCACGCAATACCACAATTCGGGATCCTGTTATGAAATCTTCACAGAGTATGTCGATCAGGATTTACGTGTCGGTGCATCCAGAGCAAACTGTTCGGTTCTCCCGCCTTGGAAGGTGTGCAAGCGCAGTACATTAGGGTACCGAGCGCGAGCGGGACGCTATTCAACCTCAGTGACCCGGATGCATGGCCTTTGTCGAAGCTCAAACAAGTTTCTGATAGTTCATTGCTTCTTCTCGCCGATATCCTCCCCACTGGAATTTTCGCCGCCATTCAAGCATTGAGCCACTCCAAAGTGCTACCCGTACCGGCGGCGGAGCCTTGGCCACCGCACGGCAAAGCGTCTAGTAATATACCAGACGTTTTCCCGAAAGAGAATATTCCAACATTTGCCATTATAGGGCTTGGTCCTGTCGGATTCTGCGCAACCATAAGTTTGCTTGACTAACTAGGAAAACGACAGTTACTTTCAGGATTTAAAATCATAGCCGTTGATCCTATTGAATCTAGGAGGAACAAGATGCGTTCTATCTATTTTGAAATATCTGACTTAGGAGTTAGTCAAGAGATCTTCGTGGTTCAGTCTATCGAGGAAGTAAAAGAAACAGTACATACCTGGACTTCTGATGTGGGGTGTTCTGCCGTATTAGAGGTCGGTCTATCATCATCTGCGTTTACATATGAACCAACTCTTCCCGCTTTCGATCAAGTCGTCGGCAACAACAGCGCTCTCACACTGGCCTACGAGCTTGTGCAGCCATTTGGATCTATGTCCTCTGTTGATGCGCATGGAGTACATCCATTCCCATTGACCGGAGGACAACTTTATGACAAGAATGTATCGTTTGATTTTGGGCGTTGTCCCGTTCGTTCATTGTTTCCTATGGCATTCGAACTTTTAAGTACGTACTTTATTTCGTCCGTTGGTTGTCAATTCATAGTTGATGTCGCTCCACTCTGACAAGTTAAGCGTCAAGACGTATTGGGGGATAGGTGACGAAAGCAGTTTGATTGACAGAATCGTTGGTTTTGACAAGGCAGTGGAGATGTATGCCACGTTTGATAAGGGTGAGGTTGGCAAGATCGTGTTTAACCCTTGGAAGGAAACATAAATTGAGGGAATAGAACGAACTAAAGAACGGCGAGAAGTATACAGAAAATGAAATGATATCCAGAGGCGGAGGGAAGGAAGCCAAATTCAAGCAACCACCTGTACAGAATGAATGAACTTTCCACACATGATGGATTGGAGACACCTTACCGGCCAGCCGCTGGAAAAATCCAATAGGTTGATGCCCAGCTAATAGAGGAATGCATTGGTGAGAATTTAGAAGAGAAGAGAGGGTCATACGCACGAAGCTTCCCGATGATGTATAATAATCTTGGTGAATAATCAATCAAAAAGTCGAAGAGAAGTCAGCTCAACCCAGAGTATACAAGAGTGAAGCCATCAACATCGTCCATCAAGTCTTGTCCTCCAGGACCCACAATCTAATAGTCGACAGCAAGTTGTCCGCAACGCTCTCATTTTATAAGAGTACATACGCTAACATGGATGCCCAGAACCAGTGTTCCTTCGCCAAATGTCAAGACTATACCCGCTTGGTCAACAAAGCCAGATGCCACGCTAGATGTTGGGCTGTGGTAGAATGTCAGCAAAATGCAGGCTCATTGAGTCTGGACCTACGATATAGATCTTCCGATGCGAATATTATAAGTCGATGGCCAACGAGGTGAACAAATAATAGAGGCTTTCATGATTGTATGTGACACTGGCCTCAATAGCGCCACCATCGATTGTGCGCTGGACGTTACGGTATTCATAGGAAGACCACTGGATGGCGAAAGACTACAGCAATGCTGTAATAAAACCAATCAAAGTACATAGTTTGGGACGACTTGCGACTCGACTTTTTTTGACCCCGGTCCGACAACTCCCCAAAGAAAGGTACCAATTGCTACAATCTTGGTGGTACTCAATGGCCACACATTCCAGGCAGGATAGATCCACTCACCTACTAAAAGGCTTTTGTGATATTAGTGCGACAGTATATTGTTGAGACCATGGAGGGGAATTTAATCACGTACTTGAGGTCGATTGCCTAGTAGTGAACAACTATGGGATAGCGAAAGAAGATAGAAATCTCAATACCGACATTATAGTTGTTGCTTGACGAGGTCGATGTGATAAGCCCGTGGTTAATGAAGCTACCTAAAACGTAGTCTCTGGAATACCAGGAGTGACACACCTGGCAAACCGGCCGAAGATGTAGCATAGAAGATCGCAGACTCGAAAGTCGCTGAGGCCGACTATATTTGAAGATAAAATACTTTGTATGTTTTGAGATCCGAAAGACGACGCGCCGAAGTAAAGCTAGTTGTTATCCTTCTCTACAGACTACCGATAGTAACGACTTACATGGAGAATACCGTCTGCGTAATAGCGGTCCGAAGCCCAGCTATGGAACAGAGATGAGCCGCGTGTTTCTTCCAAAAAACCAGTGACCTTAGCCGTGAGGGTATACACTAAAGATAAAAGATCGCCATCCGGTCCGGCTGGAAAAATATCGTTGCACCACCTGAGCGCAATGCGATAGCAAACGCTATGCCATTGCCCTGTTACGATCTTCCGCAAAGATCTTGGATCTTGGCGGTTGTGTGCTATTATTTTGTTTGGAGGACAGCAGCTTTGGAAGCAAATAGCGTGACAAATATTCCTGTTCTCTTCTACGTCCATCATTGAAAATGAGTAGTAAACAAGGCCAGCTGGACAAGGAAAAGGTGCACTATCAGCTTGCGTACAAATGTATACTCACTGATGACCATTGTCAGGGAAATACATCTTTCAAGGCAGGGGATTATGCGATGGCTGTTGGACATTATTCCTCCGCAATTGTGAACGATCGAAAGGATTACACGCTTCCTTTGAATCGTGCTGCCGCATACCTCAAGTTAGGCAAGTACGTTTCTCGATAGACTGTATGGCAAGTACCCTTCTCATGCGCCCACATAGATACGACGATGCGGAAAGAGATTGCACGACCGTTCTATCTCTGAATATATCCAATGCCAAGGCTCTCTTTCGCAGGTCACAGGCTCGTGTCGGGATGGGAAAGCTGAAGGAGGCCGAAG
Organism: Guyanagaster necrorhizus; assembly: GCF_019112545.1. Lineage (NCBI taxonomy): Eukaryota > Fungi > Basidiomycota > Agaricomycetes > Agaricales > Physalacriaceae > Guyanagaster > Guyanagaster necrorhizus. The sequence continues at coordinate 33,547 of NW_025064965.1, forward strand.
GCGGTTGGTTTGCTTCACCTTACCCGACAGGATACTCAGCACGAAATATCAGACCTTAGAGCTGCGGCGAAACTGGAACCCTCGAACGTGTCTATTACTCAAGAAATAACCAAGGTTACAGATGCCATAAAACGCTCGATTACCATTTCCAAGGTAATTCGGAAGCTTTAACGGAAGAATAATGTTTTTGATTATTCTCAGACTAAACCCATCGATGTTACACTCAATTCAAAACCAACGCGTCGCAGAATTCCGATCACCATCGTTGAGGATACAGTTGAAAAACCATCAGCATCTGGGATTTCGTCTATGTCTGAAAAGATTGAACCCTTTACGCAACCAGTAGCGACAAAACAAACGGAAATACAGCCGATCCAGGCCTCGAAAGAAGTTAGCCCTGTGCAACGTCTCGTGGGCATCGCTCTAACGGTTGAAACGATAGGAACGCACATCTTCGACTCCCCAAGTGACATACACAGAAGCAAAACGGAGCCGAGACGACGTAAAAACTAGCCGCGTGGGCGGGGGGATTTTCAGAAGCGATGGCCCAAATACGATATTCCCCACGAGAGAAGTGACTGTCCCTAAATCCAATGACGCAAAGGCCGCCACCTATCCCATAACGCAAAATTTTCCAGCGTCCACGGCCCCGAAATCGCCTTCAGTTCCTGTGCCCAAAACATTATATGACCTAACAAAGGCTTGGGATATGCATCCGTCAACTGAGGAGCGGTTCCGAATCATCACAGTAGGTGCAATTTGTTTGATTAATGGTAAAAACTGACCTGCTTCTGAAGAGTGTGCCTCCAGCACAACTACCGGTTCTCTTTCAGGCGTCGCTAGAGCCAAGCTTTCTGGCATCCATCGTTGAAATATTTAGGAGCGCTTCCGACGAAGAAAAGAATGCCTCGATTGTCGTCGAATATCTAGACGCGCTGTCAAAGGTTCCCAGAATTGGTACGATTACACTGTTTCTGAGTGAAGGAGAGCGTACGGTACTACGGAGGTTAGTAGAGAAGGTAGGCGTAGATAAAGTGAATGCAGTATGGCGAAAGGTGTAAATAAATCTGCAGTTTCGGCATTTGCCGGAACACTGTCTGTTTAGGACTACAATGAGTTTCCAGGACATCGAAGCAGGCTACTCCCATCCTGCCACCACCACGACTTCGTCCGTGCCAAAGTCGAGCGAGGATGCTGCATTTCTTTCCCTTCAATCGTCGCTTTCCTTACAAGTATTCAAGATGAACGCCAATGTACAGGGCATCCTCAAGCTCGTGGACCAGCTGGGTACAGCGAAGGATTCTGATACTCTCCGAAAGAGCTTGTCTGTATCTTGCTGCTCTAACTTTTCTTCTTATCTGAGCTCTAGAAATGCAGACATGATTTGACGGAGAGCACCCGAGCAATGGCCAAACGCGGCTCTGAGGACCTCAAGAAACTGGCGGTTCAACAATCGAGTCTCGTGTGTAATAGCATGCTGCAATCTCGTTACATACTCACATCATCTGCCTCAGCCTCATCAGCGCACGTCGCTCCAGAAGACATCCCATGACTTCCAGATGTCGTTGGCCGCATTTCAACGGGCGCAGCAAGTTAGCGCTGAACGTCAGAGGACAGTGGTCGAGGGCGTCAGACTAGCAGTCGAAGACGAACACCAGTGCGAAATGGCCCATTAATACCCTGCAATATCTACTGACCATTCTAAGACACGATGATGAGCAGACCAACTCTCCGGAACAACGCCAAGCTCTGCTACTTCAGAACCAACTATCCCCCCATGAACTTGCATATCAGGAATCTCTAATACAAGAAAGAGAAAATGACATTCGGGAGATTGAGACAGGAATACACGAGTTGTCGGAAATATTCCGCGATTTGGGCACCCTGGTTGAACAGCAGGGTGGATTGCTTGGTTCGTTGTTCGCGCATGCCTTGTCATACATCACTGATTACCGCCTCAGACAATATTGAATCCAACATGTCCTCAATAGCAGTCGACACCTCACGAGCGTCCGAAGAGCTCACCACAGCGGCGCAGTACCAACGTAAAGCTGCACGGAGAGCTGCTTGTCTTATGATTGTGCTTGTCATCGTAGTGGCGATCGTCTTATTAGCTGTAAATACACATCCCTTGGTGGCTAACGGAACTGACTGTTGTTTTTAGATCTTGTCGTAACGTCTCTGGACACATGCGTATGCTTTTCTATACCCGCTATTAATTAGCACCTTGCTCTATGTTATATAATATTATTAGTGGACAGTAAGTTGGGGGGCGGGGGGGCTGAAGGCAACTTCACGAAAGAGCGTGGCCCAGGTGCAATGATAACAGCGCGACATGTCATGACACCCTCCCTATCTATGTCTGTCCCTAGTCTAATCTCTTCGTAGGTTTTATACACAGACACCCTTGTTCTATCGATGATTTTATCCAAGTTTACTCGTATCAAAGCGGTATCAATGTGCGAATCTACTTCGATGACCTCATGAAAATTCGTAGAGGTTGTCTGAAAAGCCAGGCTGCGCTTCTCTGACCCAGCTAGCTTGTCCCCTTGTCATCAAACTCAGGTCGCAATTAGCATAAAATGCTCGGAGCCGCATCAGTCAAGCAGTAGCTGAGTGTATGCATTCAGGGTGGAGATTGACCGATCCACGAGGTTTAGCATTACTGTTTATAAATACTATTGACACGCATTGCTCCAGAATAGACTAGATCCTGAGGTTCTTCCGTTCCTTTGGTCTTTCTACTATATCCTTCCCAAGGAGCTCCACCATCGAGATCCAACGTTACGAGGGCTTGCTACGACAGACTGCCAACCTGACTTTCTACCAAGCACCTCGTCCCTTCAGATCCTCAGCAATGGATCCTTCGGTGAGTCGGCCATTTCTTTTCATGATGAGTGTACTTCAATTCTTCATATAGTTTCCGCCTGTCAACTCCTTTCCTCTCGATTTTACGCCAGAAGCGAGGGAGTGGAATACGTGCCTCAACGCTGCTCAGAATGGGAGCACATAATTTCCTATCCGACTTCAAGAGATATACTGAGCATGTTAGTTGACACCTACTCCTTTGTCAAATTGGATAGATGTCGCATTGCATGTTGGCTCCCTATACCTCCACTGATTTTGTTTTGGATGTAATGGAATGTGGTACGGTTCAGCTCCGGAAGAACTGATATGATACCCTCTTTTGGGGTGAGTGTCATAATGTCGCATTCTTCTTGTCAATATAGAATTTCTTGATTCCAGGAATCAAGCTGATTCAGCACGGACGTACACGTAGCATTGCCCATGTACAATGACCATCCAGTCTTGGATGTGGAGGATTGCAATAGTGCTCAGACCACTATCAAAGTGACAATGGACTGGCTGTCGTCGCACCTTCTGTGCGTAGTCTTTTGCACCCTTCAGTTTGCCGGCTTTGTGATCCCTCTCGCAGCCACCGAATCAGTCAAGCAACTACGTGAATGCCATATCGACAAAGTTACGCCCTGGTTTTAAGTTCCACGGAGTTCCTTGATACGCAGCTGGTTTCTTCAGATTAGGTTTTATTCCACGTACACCAGCGTCGCCCCCTCAAAGCGCCTTTTAATGACTTTAACGAACTTTTACGCAATCCCGACTCCTGCATTACGGTCCCGGAAACGTCAAATCTGATCAATATCATGTTGCACGCGGTCTACGACATTTCATGCTCACCTTTCCAGCCCAGCATCGATACGTTAATGGATGCTGTCCGCCTTTCTCCGAAATACGACTTGCAGGTCAAGTACATCTCATCATCATTGCCGTTGTTTGACGACATTCGCCACCGGATGCCGCTATTAACGTACGTCGTAGCCTCGAGCCATGAGTTTGAGGACCTTGCGATTATCGCATCGGTCCACTTCCTTGCTTTGGATATCTCTACTATGAGCGACGAGATGGTCGAATCCATAAATCCCATATATTTAAGGCGCCTCTTTGATCTTCAGACCAGTCGGGTTAACGCATTCAAACGCCTTCTATCTGTTCCTCCAGAATCACACCTAGCGACACCAGAATGTGATTTTGTAGCTCAGAAATCTCTGACTAGGTCCTGGGCATTTTACGCTGATATGACAGCCGGCACAATCGAAAGTACGTTCCAAACACTTGATAGCGACGTTCCGTGCAGGCTGTGAGAGAAGTGCTTGATGTGACGTTAGCGATGATAGTCAGTAGCGGCACACAAGGACGAATCAAGGACCGGGTTGAAGACACCTCGATTCGGGGGGAAAAGGTAAGAAAGACTGGCGTAATTCTAGGCACGACCAAGTATTTATACGTAGATAAGAGTGGAGTGCATAGATAAGCATAGTTCAAATAAAGTCCGGGTTTATGTTACGAAAAAGGAAGTAGAACGGGCCCGTCCGTTACATACGCCCTCCGATGCCTTGTGATCAAGGCATCCCTTCTAATAACAGCCACGTCGACACCTTCAAGCAACATCCCTATAGTTCAACAAGCTGTCGTCCTCTGGATTATCAACATCCATGTCCTGCCCAACCTCCTTCTGATCCTTGCCCTGGCTGCCGGTCTTCTTCTGGAACTTCAAGCCCGCAAGACCACCAGATGATGATGAGGCCGACAGTGTGCCAGTGGTAGGGGCCACCGATTGGGGCACAAAAGGTTTCGCGGCAGCAGATAACATGGGTTTATCGGTGGTAGACATGCTGGAGGCTGTGGATGTGGATGCGGCGTTTGACATTGGTGCAGGAATGGACAAGGGTTGTGTGGGGATAGTCGACTGGTGAGATGGACCAGGGTGGCTATGTGAGCCAGTCTTCAAGGCTTGGACACCGCGGAAAGGGTGATTGATAGCGCGTATGTCCTTAGCCCTCTGCTTGTCGAGCTTCTTCGTCAAAATCAAGTTCGTTTTTCTCTTCTGAAACTTGGTCTCTCGTTCCCTCCTCCGTCTATTCTCCATTAGCTCCCATTCCCTCAACTCCTCCAGTTCAGCCCTTTCTATAGCTGACAACGGTTCGACCTTTTGCGTGGGGGCAACAGGCAGCAAGTCATTGATCTTGATGGTTTTGTTTGGCACCTTCCAATGGCCAGTCGTCTCGTCGACATAGGGAAAAGCCTTTTTCTCCTGTATGGTGAAGTATGGTTCACGACGAGTAGCCTCGACCAAGTACTCGTAACCAAGAGGCATCGGCTGATCGGTGGGTACATCGCCACCCTTCTTCATCACCATATCGGCTAGGATGCAGCAGCGCAAGACCTGAGAGCGGTCCAAGACGACGTCGTTGCTATTCACAAGGTTCTCAATTGTCAATTGCTGGGGTGTCACCTTCATGGCATCGAAGTCATAAGGTCTAATGTTGATGATGATCTCCGGAGCCATCGCGTGTTTGTGTAGGCTGCGATGAGACAATGAGCACAAATGAGGGGCGTCAGAGTGCTTGGAAGGGAAGTGTGGCGAGATTTCAGGTAAGTCTCGCCATTTATCCTTATCACGCCATCCCAATCTGACTAGATCCGTGGTCAGTGAGCCAATGAACATCTCCACGCCCTTATCTATGTTCTCTATCTGAGACATGGGTAATTGTGATATGGCCTTGACACCCAAGATGTCCAGATAATCTTGGAGCGCAGCTGTGTAACTCTGAGCATCGCTATAGGGCACCCAGGTCTTATCTCCGGATGCCCATTCAACCTCAAAGATGGCGCCTCGTCCTCTTCCTCTGTGAGAGATTATTCCCTTTACCTTCCATTCATTATCGGTCTCGGCAGTGAGGCCAATCTGACTGTGAAGTCTCCC
>NW_025064966.1:0-12081 GCF_019112545.1 Guyanagaster necrorhizus
ATCGGCTTATGAAGCAGGTCCCTGAAGAGCTATAAAAGCGAAACAGGGTGAGAGATGGAAACCCCATCCCTCTGTTGGACCCAGCTTCGCTTTACCAAGCAATCAAGCAATCCTCAAGCCTTACCAGCTTTAGTGAGTAATTGCATCATGATTATTGTGTCCTCCCAACGGCTTCGCCGAAGGGAGGACACCATCCTAACCCTAACCCTAAGTTGATGTGATGTATGGTCTGGATGTGCAGTTTATGCTGTATATTGATGGCAAGGATAATTTCACTGTCCTCTATTTCTTCATCCCATCTGTCTTCTGGATCCTTGTCAGGTAATTCAAATGGAATCTTCTGATGTTTGCACCTTGCAAATGTGATCTATCCAATCTTCTAACTGACCAAGGGGTTATGTCACATTGCCAATCATGACCTAAGAAGACCTTCTTGGTCTCCAAATCAGTGATGGCTAAGCTGATTCATTCTGAATGATCACCAACAGTAAGGTGCAATTTGACAAATTCAGTTATCAAACCAACTTCATTCTTGGTTCCATCTGCATTGTAGACCAGTATGGGGGTGGCTGTTGCCCTGGTGGGAATTTTGTGCTTGTCAACAAAAGCCTGATTAATGGAGCTCCCAGTGCAGCTACTGTTGATCAGGGCTGTCACTGCATAGTTGGTCCAGTTTGTAAGAGTTTTGATCTGAGCCTTTGTGGTCAAGTCCCACTCTGAGGTTTTAGTTCTCCAGACATATCTTCAGGGTCCTCAGAGTTCATTGAGCCATTCCAATGCTCAGCATCACTCTGCTTTCTTCATTCCTTCAATCATTTTGTCAATCACCTCCTCAGCTCAGGTCTTATGTATCCAGTTCTTGAGTATCACCTTCACTGCCTTCTCTGTCATGGTGTCTTTGATGGCTCACCAAGTCTATTCAGTGTCAAATAGTTTGAGCCACCTTGTGAAGGCCTCTCCCCCTGTTTAGCCCACAGATGTTTGAGTTGTTTCCTTTAGCAATTCCTTTAGTGTGCATGCAGTAGAAGATTGGAGTATATTCAAATGCACATATATTTTAGGCATAGGAGTAACTACAGAAGTACTATTAGTCTGTCCAGCAGCTACTTGTTGCACACCATTAAGTTCTTCAGCCAATCCAGTGGAATCACTCACTGGTTGGCCCTGTCTTTTACTTTCTCCATCTTGGTATCCTTTCCAAGTTCTTCTTCTTTCTGGAGCTTGATAATCTGTGCTCATATGTCTTACCATGTCTGTTTCTTCTTTGGGCAGTCCCACAATATATGTCTCTTTTGCCTGAAATTGAAACATTTTCCTTCTTTATTGAGTCAGTCAATGTCCATTGGCTTTCTGGCCTAGTGTACATTGTGCCTGTTCTAGTCTTCTGCATTCCATAGCTGGGAGTGGTTGAGGCACTTGTTTTTGCAGTGCCAGTTTGGTTGCCAGACTTTCAGGGCTGCAGTGTAGTTGGCTTGTGATATTCTTGTAGATTTGACTGCTCCATCTTTTGTCATTGTCACTCCTTGTATATTTTGGTGACTCACTCTTTCCATGTATCATATCTCTTTAGGATGTTCATCCTGATGTCTGAAATCATCTTGATATAAGATGGTGGGGCTCTCTGCTTGAGGGCTTCTACCATCTGTCCATCATTGGCAATATCATCTCATATTCTAGTGAGCTTTGCAAGTCATTCCAGCTCATCAAAATACTCAGTCACTGATTTGTCATCCATCTTGTACTCCTTGATCTTTAATTTGTGTACTTCTTGTATGGCTAGATTGATAAACTTGTTATTGAGCATTTGTTTAAAGACCAGCCAGGATGGCTGTTAATAGTGCTGTCTGGTTGTGGAGTAGAAGTTGGGAGAAATCAAGATCCATCATGTCTTAGCCTTATCTTCCAGATAAGACAAGGCAAAGGCAACTCTATTCATGTTGGTTCTGAGGAAGACAGCATAGACTTTGAAGTACTGTTTGCAGTCAATGAGGAATTGGTCAATGTCATCTGATGCACCTTTAAAAGAATGGGGTTTCTAAAGTAGGTCAGGGTGGCATTGCAGGACAGTGGCATTTTTGGGTAATGCCTCCATTGTGTTCAGCCACTGATCAAAGGGTGGTTACCATGCTTTGGTTGGCAGCCCAGAAAATGAATAGAGAGAGTTGTCATCAGCAATAGGACTTCCCATTGGTCCAGCCTCTTTTCACATGATTACTCCATTTTATATGGTGAATCCTAATTGTATTGCCTTAGGGTCATTCTTGACAGAATCCTAGGTGATCTCTTCAGCTTCATCTGGTGGCAGTTTCCCACCAAAGAGTCAGCTTCCTCTGCTGGTCTAAGGGTTTCAGAATCTGGTATCTCAGGATTCAAACCATGCCTGGCCATGGGTAAGCCAGGTTGCTATGGTTCAGGTTGATAGAGTGGAATACAAGTATCAGCTTCTGGTAGTTCAGATAGATGGTGCTGTGTATACAGCATATTTTAGGGTTACTGAAGGCATCCATAGCATTGGTTAGATGTCATACTTTGACTGATATGCTAGGAGTTTGCCAAGTCAGTCTTTCAGGTGTCTCCTATTATAAATATGAATAGCATGTTCAGTGGCAGAATATTGTAAGATATCCTGCTGCTCTGTGTCATCTGCATGTATATACTTCTGTCCCAGTTTCAATGCTAGCCACCTAGCATTGTGCCATAAAAATGCTACCCCTTCTTTGTATAGCCTCAAATATTCTTTTTCCCTGTTCTGCTGTATTTCTTCAGCCAGTGCCTCTTCATCAATGTCTTCTTTGTCATATTCCCAATCCCCCCATTTAAGAGGAATGTCTCAGGTCTTCTCCTCATCATTCTCAACCTTGTTATCTTCCTCTTCCCTGCTGTCCTCAATGAGGTAATTGTCATGCAGGTCAGAGATGGATGGTGTTGGGGGGTCAGATGGTTGATGGAGAACTGGTTGACATTTTGACTGGTGGTGCTAGGATCAGGCCAAGCAGGAGACTGCTCAATGGTGAAGAGGATCTGAGTGTGTGCAAGGTGAAAATGGATACAGCAGAGTGCTATCCACTGACCACACTCACACCAACACACACACAAAACTCTTAGTTCATGGGAGGATTATAATGTGATAAAAGTAGTAATCAACAATTATAATTGTCTTCTTCAATGAATCCACAGTGCATGAACAGCAATAGCACATATACAGCAGTCCTAGATCTCTCTAAGTCTCAAAGCTTTTTGTTTTATCAAAACAAGAGGTGGCAACAGATGTTGCTGGGCCTCAAGGCAAAGGGTATTGCAGCTCAATATAATATGTTGAGATATTCCCACAAACTCTCAAAAGATCCTAAGCACAGCTCAGATTGCCTCAAAATCCCTAACACACACAATACATGACTCAAAGATTTGTGCTCTAAGCAAAAACCAATCACAAACACCTCTACAAGTGCCAAAGAGCACAGATCTCTGTTCACAAGTTTCCAAACTGATTGTAGACCCACAGGATTCAAATCTATGTGATCTAGAGACACAAAACACAGTAAAACACCATCCAACAGACCAAAGGGTTTGAACCTCTGCCATCTGTAGCACTGCACATCACAAATACCTCAAGAACTCAAGATGATGCCCTTCAGACACCACCCTCTTATTCTCAGGTTAGAGCACAATCCAAAACCTCTTATCAAACTGGGCTCAAGTCCTTTGCAAGCTTCAATACCTTGCTTTAGTTCTCAAAGCTCTCTCAAGGATATTCAATAATATGTTTATTCTTTCACCCAAAGTTACAAACACAAACCCAGAGCTAGAGTGCAAGGCTTTCTGTGCCCAATACACTGCAACTGTGGGGGTTGGAAAACTTCCTCTTCTACCCATACAATGTGGTATTTAAATACTCTACTATAATATCTTCAAAGCATGGGACTCTGTGCCAGATCCCATGAGTATTATTTGCATGCATATTGCAGTTACCATGCTTATTCTCTTCTGGGTCAGGACTGTGCAATGTTTCCTCACTAGATGGCCTCAGCTAGCTGGCCTAGCCCAGTCTGCTTGCTTTTTTATTGCCTTGATGACACATCTCTGACAGTGGTAAACTGTTTTGGACCCCTGGAGTTATCTCCCATATCTGGAGTCAGCCACAATAGTTATGTTCTCTTTTTCAGTGTCTCAACATTCCCTCTGGCTCATAAAATACACTGCTTCTGGCCTGACATGCATTAATTAACTTACCCAATATGGTATGTGTCATACTGCAGTATTGCTGTGCTAAGCATGCTCTGAGGGTAGTATTCCTCTATCTATTTCTTTGTTGCCATCATGTCATTTCTCTATTCAGCACTCAGTTATTCAGATACCTTTCTTTGGGTCTCAGTTCCCTGTTCTAAAGCATGTTCCATCAGTGCATCATTGATCAATGTGATCAGGATTGCTGATCATATTTTGATCATATTCTTTTTATTTTTAGCATGCCTTCTTGTAATAGTATTGGCGCATTTAAGGCCAAGTGCTGGGACCTCACATGCATTCTAACCTCCCTGGTATTAGTCTCCTACTAGACCATGCACTCTGCTTCTTGTTACTTCAGTTTAGCCTTATGATGGCTAGGTTTCTGTGCACTCTTATTCTATTCTCAGTTACATGCTTACTGGACTGAAATGCAGTCCATGTATTCTCAATTTTTGCAATTTTACATGCCTGAACATGGAGAGGGCATGTCAATGCAGGACTACTACTCCCTGATGCTGCCGAGTACAGTGACATAGCAAGTTATGATGAATCACAAAGGAATGGGTATGTAAAGATACTAGATAAGCAATTACCACAGGTAATTCAGTGGCATGAGAACCCTACCATGTGGATACCTGGATTTAATGATAATCAATACCAGAACTTCATGAGATATGCAAAGAACTTCATGGTGGATAAAGGAAAGCTATATAGACAAGATATAGAGTCAGAATATAAGCTAGTCATCTACCCAGAGAAGAGAATGTATATAATGAAAGCTGCACATGATCAACTTGGACACCAAGGTATATATGTGATGAAAATGTTGATTAAAGATAGATTTTGGTGGCCAGAGATGGAGCATGATATCTCATGGTTTGTTAGCACTTGCAACATATGCCAAGAGCACCAGAAGACCATCATTAAGGCACCTCCAACAGTGACCTTTACACCATCAATCTTCCAGGTATTATATGCAGACACAATGCACATACCAGAGGCATCAAACTATCATAAGTATATTGTGCATGGGCATTGCATGCTAACTAGCTGGATGGAAGGACAAACCTTAGTGAGTGAAACTGCACAAGCAATTGCAGAGTGGTTATTTGAAGATATCATATGCTGGTGGGGCTGTATTTCCTTGATAATAATGGACAATGGCAAGCAATTCAAAGATGCAGTAGTGTATTTGGAACGGAAATGTAGTATAAAGGGGATAAGAATATTCCCATACAACTCACAGGCCAATGGAAGGATAGAACGACCACACTGGGATGTGCAGCAGAGCCTATTTAAAGCATGTGGGAGAAATGAGAAAAAGTGGCATTATTACTTCATGTTAGTGATGTGGGCTGATAGAATCACTGTCAGAAAATGGATGGGATGCTCTCTCTTCTTTTCAGTTACTGGTGCACATCCAATATTACCACTTGATGTGCTAGAAGCAACATGGCTAGTTGAGTATCCAGGGAGAATTATAGAGGATTGGGAACTCCATGGATTGCACACAATAGCACTAGAGAAACATGCAGATAAGGTAGCAGAGATGTGCAATAATATGGATGAGAAAAAGAAACAAGATACATTGAAATATGCAATGATGCATGCAAATAAAATTAAGTCCTATAACTTCAAATGAGGGGACTTAGTTCTAATATGCAATACACAGATTGAGAGTGCACTGAATACAAAGATGAAACCAAGGTATCTAGGTCCCTTAGTTGTACTGGACTGCTCAAGCACAGGAAACTACATCCTGGCAGAACTAGATGGTGCACTAATTGGTTCAAAGATTGCAGCATTTCGTGTGATCCCATACCTCACATGCAATTCCATAGAAATTGATGATAAGATTATGCACTGGCTGTGCAATGATTCAAAGGAATTGCAAAAGATATTAGAGTCACCAGAACCAAAAGACAGATGGCCATCAAACTTCACTGAAGAATTTGAAGAATCACCAAATCCAAAGGTTTCAGAAGTGGTTAACTTAGATGAGGATTAGCATGCAATGAAGGCCTTCCACAGGCATATTATTGTGAGCAAAGACTAGAGATACACCTTGAGATATAGCATTTATGAGATGAAGAGACATTGAATACAAGTACAGAGGTCTAAAACTGTGAAAAACTACAAGACTCAAATTGTCAAAGAGAGCTAGGGTAAACTCGCAAATAGAAAGCATGGATATTGAACACTGCAAGAGGCGACCAGGAGGCTCCCCCTAGAGTGAAAATCCACTAGGGAAAACAATAATGTGCAAAGAATAGTAGATCTTGAAGAGTCTGGTGCATGTATTGCCAGGGGATGCCTCACTAGCCTTGGTCTGGAAGAGATTTGCTGAGTTATGACTGAGGACAGTCTGATTTTCTTAGTGTGGGGGATATTGTGGTATACCTAGGGTATTACCACAAATATATTACCTATAAAGACCTGATAAATTTCCCAATTTTAGCTGGTGATAGAGAAAGAATGAGGAGAAATAACAAAATAAGAAGAGAAAATGCAACTGACAGTGGCAATAACAGTGTCAGGACATCGAATTTAACTGATTTGCAATGCAATAACTGCTGCCTGCAGAGATGATAAGGAAGTTTTGCACAGAACACAATGAATTACATTGAGAAATAATAAAAAGAGAAACAGGAGAGTAGCATGCATGACAGGATAGCAAGGGTGTTAAGCCCAAGTGTCACGTGAACTAATACATGTGATAAACAGGTGTTCCTTCGCACTTCGAGGAATCACCTGAGTTCACAAGAATGTACTCGTTCTGATGCGACACAAGGTCAGACGTTGACTCGAGGTAGAATGGTGTGTATAAACTTTAGCTCGAAGCTGGGGGTTACCAGCGAGAGCCGTTCTCCTTAAATACTACTGGATCATATCTAAATATGTATGATTACTTATTGTGTGTTGTCGTGTCCTTTGTGCCCATTGTCCTAGGGCGTCGCTATCGTACATAAAAGGTTCGTTGTGCATTGTCAAGCGCTGTCTCCACGTCGAAGGACAATGGCAGATTTAGCTTGTGCTGACCAAGCTTTATCCCTACGGTCCTAAGCGCTTGTCTTAGCACCGTGACTAAGCATGAATAGGGGCTAAAAGAAAGAAAATAGTAAGAAATCGTAACATTACCCCCTCGTTAAGACCATCGTCCCAATGGCTTAATTAAGGGATAGTTCATAGTCGTGTATGGCTGTGTCCGCATTCATGTATTTCTCGTTTACCCACTGATTAGATTCCGGGCCGTACCCCTTCCAGCTGACTAGGTAATCAACTGTTGTTGTCAGTCCGCCCCCTTTTGCTTTGACCTTTCGGAGTTTGTGGTTTAGGATTTGATCAATTTCGTAGTGTTTTTCATCATCGATCAAGTCCGGTGGTGGGGGAGGTGGCTGTTCCTGGTTAGGGAAGGCTGGCGCTATGTAGGGATGTAATAGCGTTTCGTTGAAGACATCGTGGATTTTCCAGGCATGTGGCAGGCGCAATTTGTATGCGCTAGGTCCGACGGCTTTTATGATGGGGAAGGGGCCTGTATGTTTATCGTCAAGTTTCTTTTTTGGACGTGGTAAGTGAAGGTTTGTCGTATCCAACCAGACCTTGTCGTTTGGTTGGTAAGTATGGCTCGGCCGTCGGTGTTTGTCGTAGTTCTTTTTCATTGTTGTTGCCGCCTTTTCCAGTGCTGCCTTCGTTTCGTTGTGGATTTTCTCCATGTCGGCGGCAAAATCGGATGATGCAGGGGTAGTCGTTCGGAGCCGATTTGTCTGGGTGATGTATGGGTGTCGACCATGGTTTACGAAGAATGGGGTTTTTCCCGTTGCGGAGTGTACATGATTGTTATGTTGGAAGGCTGCCAAAGCAAGCCATTCGGTCCAATCGTCTTGTCGGTAATTGATGAAAAGTCGTAGATACTTTTCAACTTCTTGGTTAACCCGTTCTGTTTGCCTGTCGGTTTGAGGGTGATAGGCCGTAGATGCATTTTGTTTGATGTTCAGGATGCAGTATAGGTCGGTAATGAATTTTGAAACGAATTGGGGACCCCTGTCTGAGATAACGACTTGGGGCATCCCGTATTTGGCGTATACTTCATCTCGTAGGATTTTGGCCCATCCTTCAGAGTTTAACTCGGTGGAACATGAGATCGGAATGATTGCTTTGGAGAATCGGTCGACAATGACAAGGATGGCATCATACCCATTACATTCGGGTAGTCCGGTGATCATATCGATGGAAATATGTGTCCATGGCGTGCATGGTACCTCGTTCGGGTGCAGAGGTGCTGCTCGGGCTTGTGTGGAGGCCTTTCCTCGTTGACAGGCCTCACAAGCCTTTACATATGCTGTTATATCGTTTCCCATTTTTCGCCACCAATATTCTCGTAAAATGAGTTCTTTTGTTTTGGCGATGCCTGGGTGCCCCGCTGTCACATGATTGTGACAGGTAGCGATGATTTTGCCGTGGAGTTGTTGGTCTCGGGGAATATAGATGTGCCCGTCATAATAGATCAGGCCTTCCTTTTTTGTCATTCCCTGTTCATGGTTAAGGGAAGGGGCCACCCATTGGTCCCACTTGTGATTGTCCCGCATGGCACTTTTGATTCGTTCATGTAATTCCTCCTCTGTTGGCATTATCATGGCCTGGAAGTGTTCCGGTCTCAATAATGTCACGCCTTCGTTATCATCTCCCCCCTGATCATGGTCTGAGTGCCTGCTTAGCAAGTCGGCTTTCTTGTTTGCCGTTCCTGCTTTATGATGCAGGGTGTACTGGTATTGGCTGAGCTCTGTCACCCAGCGTGCTTGTCGACGGTTGAGTTTCTGTGGTTGTCGGAAATATCGTAGGTTTTGGTGGTCTGTCCAGATTTCGAATATTTCCTCTGCCCCGATAAGATAATGCTGCCATTCTTCCAGGGCGAGCATAATGGCGAGTAATTCTTTATCGTAGATCTCATAATTCCGTTCCGTCGTGGTTAAGGCTTTGGAAAGGAAGGCTACAGGTCGCCACTTCCTGTCCTGTTCCTGAGAGAGTACGGCTCCTATTGCTCCCTCGCTCGAGTCGGCTTCTACCCTGAATTTTCCCTCCCGAGTTGGAATGGCCAATATAACGTCTTCTGCCAGTCACCGTTTGAGGTCATCAAAGGCGGCTTGTTGGGAAGGTCCCCATCCCCAGGGTGCGTTGCCTGTTAGCTGTGTCATTGGGCGAACGATCCTGCTGTAGTCGCGGATGAATCGTCGGTAAAAGTTTGTGAACCCGAGGAATGATTGTAATTCCTTTTTCCTGCTGGGTTCTGGCCATTCAGTGACTCTGGCTACTTTTACCGGGTCCATTCGAATGCTCCCTTCGCTGATGATTACCCCAAGGTACTCCATCTCCAGTACCTCGAACTCGCATTTCTCTGCTTTGAGGAATAGTTTGTGCCTCCTCATCAGGGATAGTACCTTTCGTACCAGGTTCCGGTGCTCCTCTCTTGTTTTGGACATAATTAGAATGTCATCAAGATAAATTGTCACTTTTCCGGTGGAGATGAGGTCTTTGAAGATGTCATTCATCATCCATTGGAAGGTGGCGGGGGAATTTGTGAGCCCGAAGAACATGACGGTTGGTTCGAATAGTCCCCGATTGGTGCGGAATGTGGCTTTCCATTTGTCCCCCTCCTTGATGCGGACATTGTTGTATCCCCATCGTACATCGAGTTTTGTGTAGTACCTGGCGCCCTGGAGTTTGTCCATTAGTTCCGAGATCAGCGGCAGCAGGTACCGATTCTTGATAGTCATCTCGTTGAGTTTTCGGTAATCTTGGACTGGTCGGAGTTTTCCATCCTTCTTTTTAACGAAGAAGAAGGGAGAGGCCATGGGGGACTTCGAGGGGCGAATCCTGCTGCTCGATAGGTTTTCATCTAGGAACTTGTCGAGTTCCTGTTGCTCATGATGGCCAAGGGGATAGGTTTTGCAGTCTAAGTTGGCGCTGGCATTAGGGATCAGTTCGATTGCATGATCCCAGGGCTTTGGAGCAGGTAACTCGTCAAAGCTCTCTTTTTCAAAGAGGTCTTTGTAGTCTCACGCCCACTCGGGTACCATTTCCTTGAACGTCTTCTCGTCCTTTCCTTGGTTCGCCTTGGCGGCTAAGTCATTCGCATGATGGACAGCTCGTATGTGGATCTCCTTCTGGAGGTCTACCGCGAGTATGGTTTCCCCGTCCTCCATCTCCTCATCCCACCGATCCCCAGGGTCCTCATCTGGTAGCTCGAATGGGATTTTCCTACACCGGCATCTGGCGAAGGTGATTCGCCTGGTCTTCCAGTTGATTAGCGGGTTGTGGCGGATCAACCAATCATGGCTGAGGAAGAGCTCTTTTGTTCCGAGATCTGTTACCGCCAGGTCGATCCGTTCGGAGTGATCTCTGATAGTCAACCTAAGTTCGACGAATTCTGTGATGGAGCCGGCCTGATTTTTTGTTCCGTCAGCATTATATACTGGTACTGGTATTGGGGCCGCCGTTGCCCTAGTTGGGAGCTGATGCTTGTCGACGAAAGCCCGATTGATTGAGCTCCCTGTACAGCCGCTGTCGATAAGGGCGGTTACTTGATATGTGGTCCGAGAGGTTAGCATTTCGATTTGCCCTTTTGTGGTCAGGTCTCGTCCGGGGGTCTTAGTTCGTAGGATGTATTTTTTTGGCCCCCAGAGTTCGTCTAGCCACTCGAGGGCTCGACAGTGTTCGGCTTTTCTGATTCCTTCAATCAATTCGTCCACCACTTCCTCGGCCCTTGCCCGATGAATCCAGTTCCGAAGTACGGCTTTTGCCACTGCTTCGTTTCTGGCATCCTTGATGGCTCTCCACGTCCATTCGGTATCAAATGGCTTGAGCCACGTGGTGGGACTCTCTGTCCCTGTTCGGCCCATGAGCGCTTGAGTTTTTTCTTGCGATTCAATGGTGTGTTTTGTAAACGATCGGGGTATATTCGAATGTGTAGTAGATGACATAGATGTAGCTACAGGGGTACTATCAGTCTGATTATCGGCTGTTACTGACACACCATTAAGTCCTTTGGCCAGTCCAGTGGAATTGCTCACTGGCTGGCCCCATCTTTTACCTCCTCGATCTTGGTTTCCTTTCCAAGATCCTCTTCTTCCTTCTGAAGTTCGGCGATCTGTGCCCGTATGTCTTCTCGGGTTCGCTTCTTCTTCGGGCAATCCTTCACCATGTGCCCCTTCTGTCCACAATTAAAACACTTTCCCTCCTTTTTTAGGCGATCAATATCCATGGGTTTACTGGCTCCAGTGTAAGTCGTTCCGGTCCCTGTCTTTTGGCTGGCGTAGTTTGTTGTCGGAGGGGGTCCCGATGATTTCCTGGCAGTTTGCCCCGTCTTGTTCGGGGTTGGCAGGGTCGGCTTTTTGGAGTATTCCTGCAGCGTCGTTGCCTCCGCTTTCTGCCTTTGTCGCTCCTTGTACATCTCGACGATTTGTTCTTTCCACTCGTCATATCCCACTGGCATCAGCATTTTGACGCCCATGGCTGAGATCATCGTGAGGTACGAGGAGGGAACCCCTCGTTTGAGCGCTTCTACCATCTGCCCATCGTTGGCGGTGTCATCCCTGATTCCTGCAAGTTTGGCAAGCCTCTCCAGCTCGTCAAAGTAATCGGTTGCTGCCCTGTCTCCCATCTTGTACTCCTTGATCTTTTGCTTGTGCACTTCCTGGACAGCAGGGTCAATGAATTTGTCGTTTAGCATACGTTTGAATACCGGCCACGAGGGATATCGGTAATGTTCCCTGGTGGTGGATCGGAAGTTTGGGGAGATCAAGATCCACCACGTTGATGTGCTTGGTAACAGCTAAGTGACTAAGAGAAGTGAATGAG
>NW_025064966.1:13456-34825 GCF_019112545.1 Guyanagaster necrorhizus
AGCCATAGTCCTTTACTGGCTAATGATTCTCAGTTACTAGCATATTCTAGTGTGTTATGCAGAATTTGCAAATTATAGGGCTGGACATGTAGCCTGCATATCAACGTTTTGGCTTTATCTTCCAGGTACGATGTGGCGAATGCAACCTTGTTCATATCGGTCCCGATATACCCGATGTAGACTTTGAAGTATTGTTCACAGTCTACTAGGAACCGATCGATGTCATCGGAAGCTCCCTTGAAGGGTCGGGGCTTCCGAAGGAGGTCGGGGTGACATTGTAGGACGTTGGCGTTTTGCAGAAGTGCGCCCATCGGGTTGGGCCAGCCATCGAACGGCGGTTGGTTCCATTCCGCAGGTGGCCCAGAGAAGGAATGTAGGGAGTTGTCGTCAGCAACGGGGCTGCCCTTTGGGTCGACTATTCGGATGATAACTCCGTCCCGGACCGTGAATCCAAGATGGACTGCTTCTGGGTCGTCTCGGACGGGGTCCTTTCCGCTTGATTCTGCTTGGTCTGGAGGTGGCTGTCCCCTGAGAAGCCGGCTTCCTTTGCCGGTCCAGGGATTTCGGATCCCAGTGGTTGGGTATACCGGATGGCTTTTCATCTGTAGAAGCCAAGAAGCCGTGCTTCGAATCGAAGGACTCTCATCGGCCCATCTTCGAATTGAAGGGGCAACGTAGATGGCCCGCCTTGGTGGGACGGAGGGGGTACGCGGCATTGGTGCTGGTGCTATTGGTTCGCTGGGGGGTTGGTACGGGGGCATCGGCACAAGCGGATCCTCTGGATGCCGTCGGCCATACTCCTTCCATGCGTATTCTGTTGCGGCATACTGTAAAATCTTTGTTTTTTCAGTATTTCTTGCATACCAGTACTCCAGTCCTAATTCTGTTGCTTGCCAGTGCCTGTCCTGCCATAAGAAGTTCCTTCCCTGCTCGTACAACTCCTGATATTCTTTGTCCCTTGCTCTTCCTATCTCCTCCCATAAGGCTTCTTCATCTGTGTCTTCTCCTGCTCGTTCTAGTCATTGCTGGTATGGGTTATCACTGTCGGTGTCCTCCTCGTCGCCCTCATCCCCGCTGTCCCCTTCCTCGAGGAGGAAACTGATGGGCCGGTTGTAGATGGACAGCACAGCTGGTCGAAGAGTCGTCGGGGACCCTTCCGTTGACTTGAGTGCTGGGCCCGGCGGTCCCATGATCGCTGGTTTGGGCGATGGGAGGGCTCCTAAGTTGGCTATAGCGCGTCCCTCCGTGCGCTCTCGTCTCCTCCAGTTCTCGGCTATAGCGGCTGAAGAGTCGTTGGAACTCGGGATTAAGGAATTGTCGGGCGACTCTACTGCCCAGGAATCGCTGGAGAGCCCTGTCGGAGACGTGGGCATTGTCAGGTACTCGGAGCCCATAGGCTCCGAGGACGGAGTCGGCATCCGAGGAGATGGTGTCGGTGCGGATGGGATATTCGAGGTCGACGGTTCGGGGTTCTGCTTCCCTTCCATGCCTGATGGCCTCGTCCCAGCTGACGATGCTGGCAGGTCCTGTCCATGGGTCGTCTTCTGAATCGGGCTCCCTGAAAGGGGACCCTGAGTCAGTGCAGAGCTCATACTCCCTAGGGGAAGCTGACCCCATTCTTTCGATTTCCTCTCTCCTCCTTTGCTCTCCTCCTTGTCTGTCGTACTCTGCTGCCTCGTACTGCTCTCGGGCTTCCTCTCGTACGTAGTCGGCGAGCTCCTCTTCAGTTCGCCTGATTTCTTCGTCTTGTGTCTGATTCTGCTGCTGCTGCTGTACCGCCTCATCGTAATTGAATGGGACGGTAATATCCCAGTCCGGGAATATTCGGTGAATGATTCTGTCCTGTGCGGCTCTTCCCCTCTCACTTGCGGTTCCGACCTCAGGCTCGCTCCTGACATGGAGATGCCGGTAGGGATCCCCTGCTGCAGAGATGGCAATCTCTGCATTCGCATAGTCGGGGTGGATGGTCCTCCCATGTGGGTCGTCGACCCCCAGCCTGCTGACGGACTGGCTGGAGCCGGAGTCGGGCTTGGTGGGGGTTTCAGAGGGGTTCTGGGGGGGGTTAGGGCTTTCGTGGGGTCTCGCAGCCATCCGAGTGGCATCAAGGGAGTCCCGAGCACGGTTTCCAATCCCTGAGGGAATTGGGGAGGCGGGATGCTCGGGGGAGCCTGCTGGAGTGACGTAGTTGGAGACCTCTGCAGGCTCCTGAGTGACGTTCGTCGTCCACAGGTTCTGGAACCCTGTGAGAGCAGGGTGATAGTTTCTGTTGTCTCATCTGGCTGGGCGTTGGGGTCCTTCCTCCTCGAGAAGGCTCCCCGGATCCGGGTCGCTATTCCCGGCTTCTGGTATGGGTCCTCCTTGCGGGAAGAAGGACGTTCTGGTGGAGGGGGGGATGTCATGGAAAGGGAGGTCGGGGGTTACATTGCATAGGATCTGTTGGATGTGCTGGAATGCTTGATAGTGCCTGACTATCCAAGCTGCTACTGATTGTCGTCCTCGGCAGAGGGTGATGATGGCTAAAAGTCCGAGCAAAGTTCTGATGATGGAAGCGATGAGCTCGAAGAAGTCGTGGTTTAGGTCGGCAGTTGTTACTGGTGGCATTCGGTCTCTCAGCACAATTGGGCTTGAGAAAGGGAAGGCAGAAGCTTCGAGCTAATTGTTAAGCCCAAGCGTCATGTGAACTAATACATGTGATAAACAGATGTTCCTTCGCACTTCGAGGAATCACCTGAGTTCACAAGAATGTACTCGTTCTGATGCGACACAAGGTCAGACGTTGACTCGAGGTAGAATGGTGTGTATAAACTTTAGCTCGAAGCTGGGGGTTACCAGCGAGAGCCGTTCTCCTTAAATACTACTGGATCGTATCTAAATATGTATGATTACTTATTGTGTGTTGTCGTGTCCTTTGTGCCCATTGTCCTAGGGCGTCGCTATCGTACATAAAAGGTTCGTTGTGCATTGTCAAGCGCTGTCTCCACGTCGAAGGACAATGGCAGATTTGGCTTGTGCTGACCAAGCTTTATCCCTACGGTCCTAAGTGCTTGTCTTAGTGCCGTGACTAAGCATGAATAGGGGCTAAAAGAAAGAAAATAGTAAGAAATCGTAACAAAGGGAAGGTACAAAAGTCATCATAGCAAGGCAAGCTAGTACATATATGGGCAACTCGGTTTGATGTCCCAGTGTCGAGAAAGCTCAGGATCCAGTCCTGTGTGGACCAGAGGATGTCCTGTTGTTGATGGGTTGTGTCATTAACAGAAAACAGTGAATTTAGCACTATAATATTTAAAATACCGACATGGAGACCTACTGAAGAGTCCATGGAAGGTCCAGATCTTAGTGGGGGGGATATGACATGCCCTCTCCATGTTCAGGCATGTAAAATTGCAAAAATTGAGAATACATGGACTGCATTTCAGTCCAGTAAGCATGTAACTGAGAATAGAATAAGAGTGCACAGAAACCTAGCCATCATAAGGCTAAACTGAAGTAACAAGAAGCAGAGTGCATGGTCTAGTAGGAGACTAATACCAGGGAGGTTAGAATGCATGTGAGGTCCCAGCACTTGGCCTTAAATGCGCCAATACTATTACAAGAAGGCATGCTAAAAATAAAAAGAATATGATCAAAATATGATCAGCAATCCTGATCACATTGATCAATGATGCACTGATGGAACATGCTTTAGAACAGGGAACTGAGACCCAAAGAAAGGTATCTGAATAACTGAGTGCTGAATAGAGAAATGACATGATGGCAACAAAGAAATAGATAGAGGAATACTACCCTCAGAGCATGCTTAGCACAGCAATACTGCAGTATGACACATACCATATTGGGTAAGTTAATTAATGCATGTCAGGCCAGAAGCAGTGTATTTTATGAGCCAGAGGGAATGTTGAGACACTGAAAAAGAGAACATAACTATTGTGGCTGACTCCAGATATGGGAGATAACTCCAGGGGTCCAAAACAGTTTACCACTGTCAGAGATGTGTCATCAAGGCAATAAAAAAGCAAGCAGACTGGGCTAGGCCAGCTAGCTGAGGCCATCTAGTGAGGAAACATTGCACAGTCCTGACCCAGAAGAGAATAAGCATGGTAACTGCAATATGCATGCAAATAATACTCATGGGATCTGGCACAGAGTCCCATGCTTTGAAGATATTATAGTAGAGTATTTAAATACCACATTGTATGGGTAGAAGAGGAAGTTTTCCAACCCCCACAGTTGCAGTGTATTGGGCACAGAAAGCCTTGCACTCTAGCTCTGGGTTTGTGTTTGTAACTTTGGGTGAAAGAATAAACATATTATTGAATATCCTTGAGAGAGCTTTGAGAACTAAAGCAAGGTATTGAAGCTTGCAAAGGACTTGAGCCCAGTTTGATAAGAGGTTTTGGATTGTGCTCTAACCTGAGAATAAGAGGGTGGTGTCTGAAGGGCATCATCTTGAGTTCTTGAGGTATTTGTGATGTGCAGTGCTACAGATGGCAGAGGTTCAAACCCTTTGGTCTGTTGGATGGTGTTTTACTGTGTTTTGTGTCTCTAGATCACATAGATTTGAATCCTGTGGGTCTACAATCAGTTTGGAAACTTGTGAACAGAGATCTGTGCTCTTTGGCACTTGTAGAGGTGTTTGTGATTGGTTTTTGCTTAGAGCACAAATCTTTGAGTCATGTATTGTGTGTGTTAGGGATTTTGAGGCAATCTGAGCTGTGCTTAGGATCTTTTGAGAGTTTGTGGGAATATCTCAACATATTATATTGAGCTGCAATACCCTTTGCCTTGAGGCCCAGCAACATCTGTTGCCACCTCTTGTTTTGATAAAACAAAAAGCTTTGAGACTTAGAGAGATCTAGGACTGCTGTATATGTGCTATTGCTGTTCATGCACTGTGGATTCATTGAAGAAGACAATTATAATTGTTGATTACTACTTTTATCACATTATAATCCTCCCATGAACTAAGAGTTTTGTGTGTGTGTTGGTGTGAGTGTGGTCAGTGGATAGCACTCTGCTGTATCCATTTTCACCTTGCACACACTCAGATCCTCTTCACTGTGTTGTGTCAAAAGACAATGACTGAACAGGCTTGTTGTGCTAACTAAGCTTATCCCACAGTCTTAAGCACTAGGCTCTAGGCTCTCTGACTAAGCATAAATAGGGGTTAATTCATGAAAAGAAATAGAAAAGATAGAAAAATCATAACAGGATGGCACACATAAGGAGGCTTGAGTCTCACACTGTTATGAAGGGCATGCATAAAGCATTTCATCAGTGGTGGAACTCAAAGGTGGAAACCCCATTTAACATGGGCCAATGGGGTAAGCATGGCTCACTGCTCCAGGCCCAAAAATATTCCTACAAAAAAAAAAAAGAAAAGAAGACTATGGCCATGTCTTGAACTCCTGCTCTACAGTGCACATGACCTGAACAAGGCTCCTGACCCCACTGAGCACAGTCAGAAGAAGAAGGGGGTCTAATTTCAGTCAATAGTTGATATAGACAGTTGTACTGTCAAGTCATGGTGGTCTGCCTGTGTGACATCAGCTTTGCCCACTATATCTTAAATTGATTTTGTTTTGGAAATAATTTTAAGGCCATTATTTAAAGTGGACAAAGAAATTTGATAGGCATTTATAAACACAAACTCAGTGGCTACAGTTGCTACCATACACTCACTGAAACCCTACCATAGTATCCATAATCCATAGTGTTAAAATGGCCTGGAATCTGATCATACTGAGATGTGTAAAAGTGGAGACCCCACCTGCAGAAATCAATGAGATGACTTTTGAAGGATTCTGACATGATGTATTCCATTTGAACATGCATATGCAAATGGTGTATGTTGTAAGTAGAGAGCAGAGTAATGTACAGAGGATTAGAATTAGCTTCTTGAGAGAGAAACGTTCTACTTAAATACATTTCGTATTACTTCGAGATCTTTCTACAAGATACTAAAGAAGTCCAGATCACAATCCAAGTCAGCTGCCACTGACTGACATCATATCTTCGAGTACATTCTCGTACTCGCTCGGGATTGCTATCCCAACAGTGTAAACCAACCCTGCCTGCTTCATGGGACTCCAAAAAGAGTAGAATGCAATTCTCAAGTAACTCGTATTTGCCAGTGGCAAGACTCAAAGAAGACATATCTATCTCGATGGAGTGCAGTCCAGGGAGGAAAGGCGCAGTGTAAGGATGTGAAAGGATATCTCGAATATGGGTGAATGGGAACCTAAAGATAGAGATGGCCTCCACTGATGAACAGGTGTCACATCGGAGTAGGCACAATGGATCAGAGATCATTGAGCCCCATGAGAGCTTGAGTGTCTTCAGAGCACAGATTGACCGTTGCAACATGGGAACTACACTGTCACTCAGGCTTGCAACTGTTGCAGGGTGAACATCCACATATGATATATTCAGATGGTTTAATGATGGTAAGACGAGGAATGACAATATGCTGTCAAGAGGCTTGGAGCTAAGCATCATCTCCGAATATCCTATGATGCAGGATAGGGATGCAATTTTGGGAAAAACGATGGGAGCCGCATGTGTATGCTGGTGAACTTGCCAAGGAATGACTGGTGATGTGAATGTCAACCATTTTAGCGATGACATCTGAAGGAGAACTTGCACTGTCTGCAGTGCATTTGAATCAGTTATAACACCTTTCAGTGTCAAAGTAGTCAGCTGCACCCATTGGAGCTGCAGGTCCAGCCAACCCGGATGATGAACATTATTGATGATGAGATTTCAAAGATTGGTAGCAGATAAAAGTTGGACCAGATGGGAAGGTGTTGTCAGCCCTTCAACTATCTCCAAGGTTTCGAGTGCAGGGATGGAATTCTGAATAAATAAGAATGGTTCCAACGTGAGCCCTGACACACTGGTTGACAACTGCTTCCATCGGTAGGAAGAGGCAATGAGAGGCCAAAGGTATGAGGCTCCTTCATTTGGCACATCTATATCGTGAAAGAATGAGATATCAAGGGGAAGGCCGGCCGAGCGCTGCAGTTGAAGATGGAGATTCTTCAGCAAGCACTCATGTGAAACAACACAGTCAGTAGGTGATCTCTTTGACAGTCGCTTTTGGATACGAATGGGGTTGGGCACAATACACATATCGAAGTGCACATGCGTCCATAGCTGTGGAAACAATAGCATAGTCTGCCCCCACATCCTGTACACCATGCCAAGGATCCATGGGGGTGAATTTGCACAATGGAAGGAAGTACGACTCGGTGTCAGGTTGGAAAGGCAATATGTGAAAATCTCGTGTAACATGTCTTCAGGAAGACGACGGACGGGATTAAGGATCTCGGTTGAGTGCTCCATACTCCACTGAAGCTCACTGCGTGTGTGGATGAGGGATTTCAATTCCATCTGCAGCTCTGATATCGAGGAATCAAGCTCTAAAAGCATGCCAGATCCCATCTTTCGGATATCTCTGAATATAGCCTCCTCTGATGCTGACGGAGGTCAATTGGTATGCAAAAGGGCCATGATATCAGGACCTGGGGTGAAGGAGGATCCTCCACATACCATATTGCAATTTGGACATGAGTGGGACATATCATCTATAAGGGGATGATGCAAGGGAGGAAGACCGGATTGGGAGCCAAAGCGATCGTCGACGAGAAGTAAAGAGGCGATGGTGGAGGCTAGCTAACACGTTGTTTGTGGCAGGACGAAGGGAAGTCGCTCCGGTATCCAACTTCCCATCATTGATTAGCCTGTACAGAGACACGATGCGATACGTATTGGCAGCATGCATCCAGGCTCCCATTGTCAAAAATAAGAACGATTGGAAGATCTGTCTCAATCTAAAACGCGTGGCTAGTGGACTTGTAGCCTCATTCAAAGAAGCTTATTCGTCAGCACCTCGCAGGTTTTGACAGTTCATCCTCACACAAATGAGTGGAGGAAACGTCCAAAAGAGTGTAAGCATGGTTGAGAGATTTATCCGATGAAGAATACGGACATGCTCCACCTTTAATGAATAGAATTATATAACAGACAAAAATAACCCAGGGAATTTCAACATGCCTAGTTTTCTCATTCTAGGGAGCTCTTGGAGAAATCAACGATATTTAGGGCCTATCCTTCCTCTATCCACATTATTTAACTTCTCTCGGCTTCATTTCTTCGTGGAGTCGCAATAGGACCTGCAGCAAGCAAAACTGAGCGTTCAGAGATCAAATATCAAGGAGAAACTGAATGACATCCTGGTGCGAAATGTGACGTGAAGTGTACAGTAGAAAGATGGACAGAATGCAGATACTGGGAGTAAATGGGAGCTCTGCCCATCTCCTGATCATGGTTCCAGTGAAAAGCGCTACACAGCAAACCTGTACAAAGCCGCGGGCCACATCATCGCCATTTGGTCCAGCATCATTGGCCCTCTCCATCGATATGAGGCATGTCAAGACTTCCTTCGTCCATGGCCTTCGTTGTGGCATGAGCTTAGGGAGCAGCAGAGGAATAAGCCGTGATGATTACACTGGGTACAATTCTCCTGCTGCAAGCCTGTAGTCAACAGATGGGCAATAAGGAATGATTGAAGAAGTCGAGCAATAATCGCGACGTACCAATAACAAAACACCCACTCTGCCCCAGTTTGATTAGCGGGCCTGGGTAATCATTCGCGAGGATTTCCTTTCTCCAACTTCATTCCTTGTAAATCTGAGGTACAGAAGCCATTTGGTAGTGATAGACGGAAATTGTGGTGGCAGATAAGGTCGATGTGTAGCCATTCGCATCTAGCCACTGTGCTATCAAGAAAGACACTAAAATTTATAACAATACCAGGGTGTGCATCTTTGACAGGAACAAAACGGGCTGTATCAACAATCAACAGCTCCTATTCCCTTTAACGTGAGGATGTGTAGTGCCGTGAAACGATCCGACGCCTCGAACAGTCCCTTAATGAACGTTGGCGTATGAGCGTATTCTATGAATACTGCGGCAACCTCAAGAGCCGAGAGTTCGCTGAGCAGCCGGGCGCAATCCACCTCAACAATGTCATCCGAGGAGAGGGGTGTCTCCGGAATCGTTGACCGAGAGCGATGAATATGCGAGATGACAGTATCGACAAAAATACCTCTCAGATTCAAGGTCGTGAGCGCCGGTAACATGAGACCAGCAAGAATGGTAGATGATGTTGGAAGCGATAGATGTTGAAGATGAGCCATCATCACATTGATTTATCCAAGGTCTCCACTCGCTATTGCTGGCAGGCAGGGCAACGAAAATCGCTCGAGAAAGGGCAGTCGACGGAGAATGGAAATAAGCTCCTCACTGGTCGTAGGCGCTCTTATGTCCTCGGCTACCGTGATTTCAGGCATGTGCAGATGCCAGAGATGTATGGTTCAAGATACGCGGCGAGCCCACAACCTTTTTAAGCATCCGAGGGTCACGGAGGCTGATGGATTCAAAAGCAGGGGGTTCTTCCATACGATAAGCATCGATGATGGTAAGACCGTAGAAATATCCCAACGATTGAAGGTTATCGTGGTTATTAGTTTCTTCTAGCGCGGCGACGAGGAGGTGAGGAGCGCTAGAGTATTGGAACATGTGAGGGTTTTGGTACCTTTTATTGTCATGAATAACAAGCATATACCGGAGCGTTCGAGCTACAGTTCCAATGCTTTCATATGCCGCGAATTGCTGACCCATCCTCCCCTTGCATGTTGAGATTTACAGTAGACCAGAGACGAGGAAGTGAAAGAGTAATGCCAATCTTTGCAAACCCTCTGCAGACATTCGCTGCGAATCTCTTCATCCAATGGAATATCATGAGTCGCCAGCAGGTACTGAGAAGTGGTACGTACACCTAGCGGCTTCGAGCCACTGTCCTACCGCCTTGGATCCGAAGCGGCGTGTACACCTACGGCAGAGACACAGGAAGAGCATTGTGGGAGGGCGGCGGTTGAAAATGACGTAATGTCTGTGATCAGATTGTAATGTGTGTTAGCCTGCAGGCCACAAATATAAGGAGTTATGAGGATGATTTTTCAAAGTTTCGATACTCGTACTGCGATATAATCTGTACACGCGGGCGTTCAATCTAGCAAATATCAATCAAGTCTTCTGTAGATACGTGTTTGCAACCTCCAAGACCTTAGGATCGATATTACCCAAAATGTCCAACATCTCCTCCTATACACAAGAATTCAGCAAACTACTCCTTCGTCAGCACAGGAAAAAAACGACTCACCCAGACTTTATCCTGCACGATCTTCCCATCCTCGCTGATCACGAAATCGCTCTCCTCCACGACCTCAGACATCTGGATGAACTTTCCGCGAAGCTTCTCCTCGTCATCCAGTGACCCAACAGCACCGTACACCAGCTGACGGCTCCCTTCTTCGGTCGTGAAGCAAAGTTCTTCTTCCTCTTTCCGCATAGCTTTGGCCTCTTCGGCACGGATCCCAGTTCGGAGACCCGAGAAACAGAAGCCGGGATTGACGGAGTTGACGGTGATTGCTGGTGAAGATGGGACGTGGAGCTGCAGGGATCGGGCAAAGAGGACGTTGAGCACTACGAAGATATGAGGTCAGTCGGTATGACGATCAAACAAAATGTTACGAGCATTTTGAGTCATAGTATCGGCGATCCATAACCCTGTTTAAAGTCAACATACGAAGTACTAGAAAGAGATCAAACGCACTCTTTTGTACAGTACTGCTTGTCTGACAACTTCGCGAGGATCCTCGGAGACGCAATGACGTCCTTTTCAATCTTTGTCCAGTAGTGCACATCGCTCGCGACAATGACCAATCTCGGGATGACCGAGTGCTTGCGAGCTGTCTCCAGCATCTTTGGGATCATCCGGATCGCCAATAAACCGGGACCGAGGTTGTTCGTATGCAAGCTAGGAGAACAGTGAGCCTTTATTCACTCATAGATGGACCCCACGTACGTTCTCTCCCAACCTTCCACTTGTCCGTACTCCCAAGTAGCCATACCAGCGTTCTCTACGAGGATATCCAATCGGTCCAGTTCACGTTCAGCTTTATCAGCAAACGTGATGACGCTCTTGAAATTGGCGACATCGATGATCCATAGCTCCGCCTTGGAATAGCCAGTGTCTTGCTGAATGCCTGTGATGACAAAGATCAGCCGACATCGTCAGATCTGATAAGCGCAAGAATGTACGGGTGAGTGCCTCCTTTCCCTTCACTTCATCCCTTGCCGTCAACACCAATCGCGCAGGGTTCATCCTAGCGAAATGTTTCGCTGCTTCGAACCCCAGTCCGGCGTTGGCACCAATAAGGACGAGCGTCTTCCCAGTCAGGTCGGCGGTGACGACGGCGGGCATTGGTCTGGTCTGGTCTGCGATCCATTGTTCACGAGTTCTGGGTGCCATGATGATCAATGAAGGGCAATGAGTGGTCTACAGTTCGTCGTTTTATAAGGGGTCAGATGCAAATATATCATCAAATCGGAGTCTTTGTGGCGCTTCTGTATTGCGTAGTTGTGCTATTGGCTAATAACGTGACTCGAGTGCCGTTAGCCTATGCAAGCACAGAAAGATGATCATAGAAACCCTGACGGTAGGACGACATCAGTGTTTCTGGAAATACAGAGGAGGCAAGAGCCAATAGTTACTAAATACCAAAATATTAGTTCACAGCAGCCGACCGATACATAAATGTCGGGATGCTGACTAAAACTAAGCTTGAACTGGGAGGCCATATTTCGTGAGCGAGCGCAGGATGAAATGTCTTTTCAAGGTGATCAGAAGAAGCTTTGATAATCCCAATGAGTAAGCAGCATGTATAACCGAGAATTTGAGCAGTACTCACACGTGAGAAAGGAGGTGAAAAAGCAAATGTGGGTCAGGCAAGGTGGATCTGATCCAACGTCATCATTTCGCGTATAATCACCGAAAGCCTAAACCTCATACCGTGGTCCCCGGAGATTTACGCGCGCTGTTTCATGCATGAATTTGCTTGTCGATGGAAAGTGAGCGCCTGTTAAAAGAAAGCATAGGTATGATCATCATTTCAGAGATACGAACAACGCACCGGGAATTCCAACGAAGAGATGAGGTATAAAGCACAACTAAACAAAGGCCAGGTAGGGCTGCTGCACCTGTAAAGCGATTAAGAACATGGCAAAGAAATGAAAAAGAAGCTCATGTGGGCACCGAAAATTCGGCTTCTACCCCGGGCCAGGGAATCCCGTCTTCCTAGACAGATGCTCTTGCTTGCTGGCGAGGACACGCGAATTTCTGAAAGACGGCAACCTGACCATACGCGCTTTAAAAGGTAGAAGAGCCAAAGGCAAAGAGATCGTACCTTCGTTGCCGAAGCAGTACCTTGCACGTCAGTATACATTGCGGGTGGGTTTGTTCGACCTACAGGACAGGTGAATACGTCCAATGTCGCGGTGACACCGTGCCGTGCGTCTCTCTTCGATGTCTGAAAGCCGTCCAATGCTCTTTGGTACAAGGAAACGAGCGTGCGGAACATCGGGGTTAAAATCTTGGGACCGGCAGAGCTCACGCTAGCGCGCCTGCTCAACATGCGTTTTGTCAGTTTCCCTTTCTCGATAATTTGACGTTCTACCAGCGCCGAACATGTATCACAAGCGCGGTATAGTTCACTAGCGACAACCGGGCGATGGAGCGAGCAGTAATGCGACAATGGTGGTAAAAGTCGTCGGTCCTTGAAACTGATCCACTACCAGAACGTCGCCTTGTCCTTCATCGCTTTCTGGTCCATTTCTGTAAGCGAGAAAGCGGTGATGTAGAGTTCAGGAAGGGATGAATCTCCAGGAATGAGGGGCATCTGATACATGAACACTGGAAGCATACTCCACGGATACGAGGTGTTGGTTTTCCGTCTGCTTGTATGCTATAGCACGGCCTTCGTCTCCCAAGAAAAGACGTTCTCTCCCTCATCTCTATGTCAACCTCCGTTGCCATCGC
Source organism: Guyanagaster necrorhizus (assembly GCF_019112545.1). NCBI lineage: Eukaryota > Fungi > Basidiomycota > Agaricomycetes > Agaricales > Physalacriaceae > Guyanagaster > Guyanagaster necrorhizus. The sequence goes on from NW_025064966.1 coordinate 26,400, forward strand.
ACGCTATCCTGAGGTGGATCTATTTCAATGTTAGCATTCCATTTATTACCAGAAAGGACCAAAACATACACTCGGACCCGGATGAATATTATTTTGAACACGTACGGGTGACGCAAATTAAATCACATTTATGTCAATCGACAGTCCAGGAAGCCGTGCGATTCGGCATAATGAAGATCGATAAAGCAATAATCAGACCCACGGGTTCCTTGGCAATAACGTTCGTGCTTCCAAATGTCCACAAGAGTCTTAGACCAGTTAGAAGCAAGCAGAGGAGGAGACGCCGGGATTATTATTGCAGACAACTATAACCCAGCGATTAATGAGTATCTCAAAATGAATAACTTAGCACGTATGGCTTCCCGAAAGCAAGCAAACGTCCTTCTCTGCTGCTAAAGTAACCTCTATGGCTGGTACTTGCAGATGACACCGTCTCGAGCAGAGAGATCGTATTGGAAGAGCAAGGGGATGTATCAACTGTTAAAGGACGTCTGAGTAGGTCCACAATTACACAGACACATAGGACGAACTGGTCAGTAAGGTTTTGGGGTGCAGCCAAAATCATTGACAGAGTTACCTGTAACACGAATACAGCCGGAATGGAGGGAAAAGCACGAACAGGTCATTGGTATGGGCACCAAAGCAAGCGACCATCCCTGACTTTCTATCCGTGCTCGATGAGTCTCACAATTCCGCTACCACTTGCGGGTGAAGGCATGCGACTTCCTGAAAGACGACAAGACGACTATGCGTGCGTCGAAAGGAGGGTCGGAGAGAATCAAACGCCACGGAGCAGAGTCATCTTAGTTCAGTCTTAGCCGTCATTTACAGTATCGCGCCATCATCATCCTGTATGTCATGCTCGACTTGATGAAGCTGAAAATCTCTCGGGAGCCTGGCTACATTGAGGCTTCGACCTGCGAAATGTCGCGTTTAGTACCTCGAGACAGTACACCGGCGTAAGACTGACATACCTAGTCGCCAGTCACCAGTCAAATACTACACTTCGAACTAGGCATTCTCCCGATAATGTCCTGGACGGTACGGTCGACGGCGAAGAAGTATGATGGTAGCAGGAAAAGCACGTCGGACTTCGAAATTGATCCGTAACCAGAATTTGACCGTCGGCCTCATCCGCCACCGCCATTTCCGTCTGTCGCTGCCAAATCGCTTCCATGCATCAGGATTACGAGGACCCAAGTTGAAGGAAAGAAAATTCTCGCAAACAATCGCCCGTGTCCGCTTGCAGCCTCCGGAATCCAATATGGCGAACGGGCGTGATAAATGAGTTAAAAGTCAAACTGGTGGCAGAGGCTGATAACTAGGGGGTATTTTTGTTTGGTACGTTGCGATTACTGCTCAAAAGCTTCCATCATTGCTTATTGACTGTCTGCAGACTATAGGAGAATCGTACCCTGCGTAATCATCACGGCTGGTTCCTTTGCTGCTCCTTAAGGTCGTGCGACAACGACCGCCAAGGACGAAGGAAGTCTTGACACACCTCATCCAGACAGAGAGGGCCAATGATGCTCGACCGAATGGCGATGACGTGGCCGGCGGCTTTGTACCAGTTTGCTGTGTAGTGCTTTTCACTGGGACCAAGAGCAGGAGACGGGCAAAGCTGCGTTTCCCTCTCAATGCCTGCATTCGGGCCGTCTTTCTACTGGACGATCCATGTCCCTTTTGGCACTAGTATGTCTTGGCGGTAATTCAGTTTCTCCTTGATATTTCAAATTTCATCTCTGAACGCTCATTCTTGCATTGCTGCAAATTATTGTCACGACTTGACTAGGAAATAAAGCTGAGCGACATTAAAGGATGGCGATAGAGGAAGGATAGGCTTACACATGGTTGATTTTTCGACGAACTCCCTAGAATGAGAAACCTAGGTACTTTAAACATCCTCAGGCCGTTTTTGTCTATTGGCTAACACTGTCGATGCAGTGTACCTTTCCGTTCGTAAAATTCGGACCATGATTGTATTCCTTATCGGATGAACCTCTGATTCACGCTTCGGCTCTTCTTTCGCGCATTTGTATAAGAATGAACTATCAAGCTCTATGAGGTGTTCATGAGGAAGAATCTTTGAATGCGGTCACAGGTACACTGTTGACGCGTTTCCAGTCGAGATGGAAAATCTTGAAGCCGCGTTTGCACTTTTATTTTGATGACAGCGGACCCGGATGCATGGCACCAATAATATGTATTGCCTCGTGTCTCCGGACAGACTAATGAAGGACGGGAAGTTGGATACCGGAGCGACTTTCCTTTGTCTTGCCACAAACAATGTGTTACCTTCACCGTAGCCTCTTTACTTCTCGTCGACGATCGCTTTGGCTCCCAATCCGGTCTTCCTCCCTTGCATCATCCCCTTATAGATGATATGTCCCACTCATGTCCAAATTGCAATATGGTATGTGGAGGATCCTCCTTCACCCCAGGTCCTGATATCATGGCCCTTTTGCATACCAATTGACCTCCGTCAGCATCAGAGGAGGCTATATTCAGAGATATCCGAAAGATGGGATCTGGCATGCTTTTAGAGCTTGATTCCTCGATATCAGAGCTGCAGATGGAATTGAAATCCCTCATCCACACACGCAGTGAGCTTCAGTGGAGTATGGAGCACTCAACCGAGATCCTTAATCCCGTCCGTCGTCTTCCTGAAGACATGTTACACGAGATTTTCACATATTGCCTTTCCAACCTGACACCGAGTCGTACTTCCTTCCATTGTGCAAATTCACCCCCATGGATCCTTGGCATGGTGTACAGGATGTGGGGGCAGACTATGCTATTGTTTCCACAGCTATGGACGCATGTGCACTTCGATATGTGTATTGTGCCCAACCCCATTCGTATCCAAAAGCGACTGTCAAAGAGATCACCTACTGACTGTGTTGTTTCACATGAGTGCTTGCTGAAGAATCTCCATCTTCAACTGCAGCGCTCGGCCGGCCTTCCCCTTGATATCTCATTCTTTCACGATATAGATGTGCCAAATGAAGGAGCCTCATACCTTTGGCCTCTCATTGCCTCTTCCTACCGATGGAAGCAGTTGTCAACCAGTGTGTCAGGGCTCACGTTGGAACCATTCTTATTTATTCAGAATTCCATCCCTGCACTCGAAACCTTGGAGATAGTTGAAGGGCTGACAACACCTTCCCATCTGGTCCAACTTTTATCTGCTACCAATCTTTGAAATCTCATCATCAATAATGTTCATCATCCGGGTTGGCTGGACCTGCAGCTCCAATGGGTGCAGCTGACTACTTTGACACTGAAAGGTGTTATAACTGATTCAAATGCACTGCAGACAGTGCAAGTTCTCCTTCAGATGTCATCGCTAAAATGGTTGACATTCACATCACCAGTCATTCCTTGGCAAGTTCACCAGCATACACATGCGGCTCCCATCGTTTTTCCCAAAATTGCATCCCTATCCTGCATCATAGGATATTCGGAGATGATGCTTAGCTCCAAGCCTCTTGACAGCATATTGTCATTCCTCGTCTTACCATCATTAAACCATCTGAATATATCATATGTGGATGTTCACCCTGCAACAGTTGCAAGCCTGAGTGACAGTGTAGTTCCCATGTTGCAACGGTCAATCTGTGCTCTGAAGACACTCAAGCTCTCATGGGGCTCAATGATCTCTGATCCATTGTGCCTACTCCGATGTGACACCTGTTCATCAGTGGAGGCCATCTCTATCTTTAGGTTCCCATTCACCCATATTCGAGATATCCTTTCACATCCTTACACTGCGCCTTTCCTCCCTGGACTGCACTCCATCGAGATAGATATGTCTTCTTTGAGTCTTGCTGCAGGACAATACAGGTCACTCGAGAATTGCATTCTACTCTTTTTGGAGTCCCACGAAGCAGGTGTGGTTGGTATACACCGTTTGCATATCCATGTTCAAATGGAATATATTATGTCGGAGACCTTCAAACGTCGTCTCATTGATTTCTGCAGGTGGGGTCTCTGCTTTTACACATCTCGGTATGATCAACATGATCCCAGGCCATTTTAGCAGTATTCATAGATACGGTGGTAGCATTTCAATGAGTGTCTGTTAGCAGGGGATGGGATCCCAGACTTATAGGTACGGACTTATTATGCCTTACGCGTCTCTCATATGGCCATTGGACATTATTGCCGTACATTATCATTTCTTGCTCCTTAGTCTTCAACCGCCATCATTGTCTGACTAAAGCTCTAACAGTCATGTCGTTTGTATAGGGGTACTGGTTATCAGTGTCTGACTTCGTGTTTATAAATGCTTATTGAATTTCTTTGTAAGCTTCGAATAACGGTCTCGACAATATTTCCAAAGGAAAATGAATTTGAGAACTATGGGTGCCTGGTGAGCAAGCTGATGTCACACAGGCAAGCCATCACAACTTTGCAGTATAACAGTCTATATTGGAATTGCTGATCTGGGTAATTGACTGAAGTCAAATCCGCCTCTCCTTCCTCTGATTGCACTCGCCAGCTCCGGAGGCTTTCCACCACTGTCCCCATAGTTCAGTTTCAGTCACATCACAAATCAAGATACATACTTGAACGGTCCGACATATTTCTTCCTCCAATGATATTTTAGGTTCATAGCCCAGAAGATTACACACCTGTCGTTGTGATATTCAGACACACAGCTAAGCACAAGAGGAAGAATGGCACCTTGTCAATATTATACCATTGCACACCTGTCGCAAATCGAACAGTAGACATGTTGAACTCTGACTTTGCCCAAATAACCCTGCACAAAAATTCGGTGACCACGGCGAGAAAGAGTGCCAGAGCTCGGGGAATTGTGATAATCCTCTTCGTTCCATCATCTCCCAACTCTCTGAATATCAGTCTGTTAAAAGGCCACTGCGGCATCAGTTGTCCATTGGTGATGAAAAATACTTGACCAGCAATGCTTTCAGGACTCATGAGTAAATGATCCACACCCAGAATGTGAGCATGGGCAGCGTTACCCACATAGAGATAATCGATGAGATTCATATTATCTCCGATTTGTATATTCTCCTGGCCGTGCTCAAGGAGCTTCGCTACACACCAGATGAGCTGCTTGTTGCGCTCCCTGACCAGCCTGAAATCAGCAAGTTATCACACAGAAAGCCAATTGGTGCTTACCTGGTCATACCGCATAGCCTAAGAACCATGACCGCCATACCATCCACTCCATTCGCATCAAGTACGGTTTGCTCAGCCAAAGCCTTAGTATGATGATATGCATCGTAACTTTGAGAAGGTATCCAAACCTCATCTTCTTTCACTCCAGCCAAATCAGCACCCATCCAAATGATGCCAGTCAAGGATGTGTATACAAGTTCCTTGGTATGTGTGGCCCGACAGGCAGATACAACCAAATGAGTTCCCTCCTTGTTGATATGAAAGTACACAGAAGAGGGTAGTCCATGAATTGGAGAAGCCGTATGATAGACTATGGTTGGCTTGAACTAGTAAAGGTTCACCTCCAGTCAACTCCAGCTCTACATAGAGAAAATATGCACCTGCTTCAAAACTTCAGTTAAATATATCTCATTGGTTATGTCTCCAGTGAAATATTCCACCCCTTCCACTGCCTCGCTTGGGGAAGGCTGAAGAAAATCGAAAACACTGATTCTCATATTGACTCGTTCTTTTAGCATGGTAATGATATGGGATCCAAGAAAGCCAACACTGCCAATGACCATATGTACAGTGACAGGCATGTCTTGTCTTAGAAAAATGTCAAGGAGTAAGGAAAGAGTAAAGTGAGAATCAAACGTGGTCTTCCATAGAGATAAAGTGCCGTATACTTCTTGGTTCAATCCATATTTTGGATATATAATATAAGGGAGTCTGAGATAAGTGGCCGATCAAATAGGTCATCAGAAAATAGAAAGCAAGGGAAGGAGGGTAATTCGGGCATCTTGGATCCATCCAGTCAGTTAGGGGTCTTTAGGGTCGGATTTGACATTTGCCCACTGCTAGCTTGTTGACCGATATGATGATCAAGATTTACATATGAATCACTGTGCAGAAATGCAGGAGCCAGATGAATGGTCAGTAATCTCCAGCCATCATCATACCATTCAGGCTTCACTCCTCATATTGCTCTTCTATGGCTGCACATTCTGTCTGTGTCTTTACCTCTCTGGCAGTGCTTGTAACAGTATACCTTTCACAATTGTCGGCCACATACCGAAAATACAAGGCTTTGGTATGTCTTGAATGGTAGTTGTGTATTTTGTATATTAATGTACCTTTCTACAGCCACATACCTATTGTAGAGCATAGTGGACTATTTGTCTCATATCTTGTGGTCTTTCAATTCCTCCATGATGCATGGCCATTGCCAAAGGAAGGGTGTGTATACAATACATTTTCCAAATTGTGATCTGAATAAAAATACAGTATAAGAACAGTATATTCAAAGTTGCACAGATGGACCACTGGCTCATAATTGGTACATGGGAACACCAAAGACCTGCTAAATGCTCATCAAGAAAGTCTTTCTCTAGAAGCTACTCTGGTTGATGTAAGTTTATGCCTACTTTTCCTAATTGCCTTAATGAAGTGCTTCCAAAGCTCTTGCAGTCAGACCACACTCTCGAAAAGGCCATAACCACAAACCTGTACCATATCTCCATAGTACACCACACATTAAACAAGAAACTTGAGTCCTCGGTCCTGGGAATGTTAGACAAAATCAAGATCTGTTATCATGATCAGATTGATACAAAAGGTCTCCTCCCGTAGCTATTCTTTACACATCTCTTATGAGTGCTTAACTGACCCCCTTTAAATGGGTGGGCCATCTTTCCAGTGACCAATTTTTTTTACCTGCACCATGTGTCAAGTGATCAATCGTTGGTTGTCGGAGAACTTCTTTGGTTAGTATCACCTCTCTTCACCTTTGCTTCACCATTTCGATGAGGTTGACCCCCTGTAGGTCATAATTGTTGGAAATCCTTAGTGATGCACAGGGTAGACTCCAGGCTGGTAAGGCCAGAAAGAATGAACTTCTTTATTCTACAGCTCCTACAGAGCTTGTATTTATACTCTCCAGGCTTGTATCTAGAATTTACTACAACTTTCTCTTTCTCTTGAGGTTACTCATCAGCTCTCAGCATGATGCCGGATTGCCTTTTCTAGAACTTTCCAGCAAAATCCCAACAGTAATGATGATTATTGCACCATCAACATCACTTTTGCTCACCATATTATGTTCGGGTCAGCCATCATCCAGTCTTCCCGGTCTTTCTCATTGTCGGGCCTACAGGAAAGAGTGGCAAACCATCTACATCCCCTGCTTGAAGAGCATAAGCATTATGACAAACTTGTATGTTATTCCTAGATATTGTGTCCTAGGCTTTGATCAACCTTCGGCCAGGATAATATGCTAAGCTAGATATGAAGCTGATCGTCCCAGTCGTGAATCCGCCATAGCTGTTGCTCTATACATGCTCAATGTCAATTTACAACATTACACACAACAGCTATGGTATGTCTGAAACCATTCTTGATCTTGCTTTTGAGAATAAAGAGACAGTGGAAATCCTGACTGTGCTCCTTTGTATAGATATAACATCTTGCACCAATGTTCATGCAACATAAAACATGTAGAAGAGCAGATTTGCTACATGAATATGTGCCTTTCTTAGGTAACATCTACCCCTGACGGCAATCAAAACTTGTCCATGAAACGTAAATGGACGAGAGGCAAGCCCAAAGTTCAAACAGCCAGTTCATTATGTTCATGCATCTTCCGGATTTTAGAAATGAAATATATTAGTTACTTCAGTATCATTCGGTGGAACATGGCTTGGAAAGACGAATCGAGAGCTGTATATGGTCTCTTCAAGTTCAAAAATCCACTCTGAATTGTTTTTTGACCTTCGGACTGTGAGTGGCAATGAAAACAGAAAAGGCTGCCATTATTATCAGGCAGACGTCTTCTACTTGTATCTTCTCACTGACCCGCGAGCGCTCACGCACTCGTCTTTTCTCATCATGAGATAATAACACCTTTTTCTTAACTTATCGTTCCATCAAGGTCTGAATATGCAAATATTATATTCACAAGGAAAGAGAAGTCAGACTCGACCTGTCACCGGCAACTACTTTTGCCCCACTCCCGCCGGTATTTTGAATGACCAAAACAGGACTTTCTTCTCTGCCTCATAATTCTCATCATCACCACCAATACTATTACCACATCCTCCTTTCTCCAATGTATCTGAACATCTTTCTCCAAGCTTCCGAGGAATCGCCTAGCCTCGTATCTCAGGGCGGTAAACTAGCCACATTCTTTCGTGCGATCATCCATGGGAAGTTGTCCCAGCCACCGCCAGTGGAACTTGTCGACCACTGCCGACTTTTTAGTCAGCAAAATAAAGAGGATGGGGAAAAGGCGAATGCTGAGG
>NW_025064967.1:0-32264 GCF_019112545.1 Guyanagaster necrorhizus
GTATGCCTTTGTCTATCGTACCTGTTCAGCGCTGTTCAACCGGGTGTCATGTTGGCCATCGGTATCTTCATGAACAACGAGGTTGGGCTTGATGGACATTGGTTCACCAGAAATATCGCCACCGCCCTAGGATACTACGCTTTTCAATCCGGTGCATGTACCATTATCTCAGGCATGTAGTCCAGTATTTTCGCTTCGACTGTACTCATTCTCTCTAAATTAGATACCCACGAAGTTCTGGGTGATTTAATTACGAAAGCTCTCCTCAGAGGGGCTCTCATTGTCCTGACTACCATACACGCTCAAGATTTTCAAGATGTACCTGGAGATCGCATTCAGGGCCGTAAAACGTTACCTATTGTAGCGCCTGTGGGGAGCAGGATAAGCATGATCCTGTTTCTCCTGACGTGGTCGATGTGGCTGGGGGCGCTATCAACTGCGCTTTCTCATATTTTCCTGCTATCGGCTGCGGTAATAGTGGGAAGTCGCTTCCTCTTGTTTCGCAGTGTCCCTTCAGACCGTCTCTCTTACATCCTTTACAATGTGAGATGACTTTTCACCGATATTGATCGTGTACATTGATCATTGTGTTCATCAGGTGTGGCTTTCTTCAGCACAAATTCAACTATTCCATCGTGCTTGACAGTGAGACGGAGTTTATAAATTGGGGGCGAGTACGACTTGACTTTCCTAGTCGTTGTAGATGTCACATGGTCTCTGTGTTCTTTTAGTTCGCGGTTTGGATGAGTACATTGATAAATTGTAGAAATTAGGACAAACTTGATATAATATGGAACTATATTGCAAGCCTGTTCCGTAAAATTTCATCAGGGCCCAGATGCAATGTCAGTCGTCGTTCTGGACCACTGATCCATCACCAGGGCCTTCGATGGCGGGATGGTCTCTTCAGTCTCCGCAGCGGACTCGCTCCTCACCAATCGTCACACCCTCAACATAATCGCCAACCTTCTAGGCTTTCGCTTTGACCCGAAAAATTAGATGCCCACAGCAGCCTAGCCGAGACGCATGTCGGGATAACTACTCATTGCTTAAAGAACAGTTTCTAGGGCCTCGCCAGCCGAGGTGCTCCGCGGGGAAGTAGTGTTGCACCAATTCGCGCTGCAGCTTAGCAAAGCGCCTCTGTGAGGCCCTGATTCTCATGTGTGAACCACGGCTATTTAGCAGGGGGAGTTCCCTTTGGCAGCGGCGGGGGCTAGAGGCCATTCAGCGCTAAATCGCCGGTGAAACAGGCTAAGTAGCTTCTTAGGCATCATGTCCTCACCTCTCACCTCTTTCGAATTTCTCCCTTGCCATCATCCGGGATCAATTCATGGTTCCATAAGATGAGAAACAATATCTATTCGTACCGGTGCAGCTTAAGCCTTGCTGCTATTGGCTGACATAAGATAAAGTGTGAGTGTCTCGGCTCTCGATTCTTTATACCTTTGTTCATGGCCCAGTATTCGTCATTATGGTAGTCAGGTAAAACAGATGTTTATTGTAAATGCTACCTGCTCTATGAGCCTTGATACTCAATTTGGCTTGGTATTGACAGAGGAGACGGTACAGTTATCCGATCTATTTTGCCCTAATTCGCAGCAGAAAATCGTTTTTCCTCTTGCTGTTCAGGTGCTGAATAGCATGGCGTATTTTATCAGCCTGCCTTCTGTAAATTTAGTAGAAAGGCGATTTTGGATGCGAAACTGGTTGCCTCCTGCCGGTGTGCTTTGTCAGATATTTGACACTGCATGAGAGGAAAGACTCGGACGAGAATATCAAGTAGACAGAATCCCTCCCTTACCGGCACTGGTAGCAAGTTTGGGACTTGAAGATGCTGGAAGGGAAGACGAGGGAGGGAAGGGCTGGACTATCGGGCCCAAGCTCATGGCAGTTCGTCCGGCCATATTGGTGTTTCTCACGAGTGGTCTTTTCAATCGACCCGTGTCTGGCAGGATCGACTTAGCTGCTGTCAATGTGAGGCCGGGATCATTCGGGTTCGAGAGCGCAGGCCACGCGCAGATTCAGAAGCATCATCGTCATGGTTGAAGTTCGATGTGTAACAAGTCACACTCCTTCCCCTTATCAATTTCTTTCCTGCGTACTTATCCAGCGCAATAAGATAACGATAAGTACGACACTCAGTCGGGCACAGCGGTGGTGAAAGAACTGTGTATTGGATAGTAGACTGTACCTAATTATTGGAAATCCTCGGTGTTGCGCAGGGTAGACTCCAGGCTGGTAAGGCCAGATGGTATGAACTTGTTACTCTACAGCTCCTACAGAGCTTGTATTTACACTCCCCAGGATTATATCTAGAATCTACTACAACTTTCTCTTTCTCTCGAGCTTACTCATCAGCTCTCGGCATGATGCCAGATTGCCCTTTCTAGAACTTTCCAGCAAAATCCCAACACTAATAAGATAAGGATAAGTACGATGCTATGGAAGGAGTAAGTAAAATAAAGAGAGGAATGAAGGTATACGTACCTCAGTCGGGCACAGCAGTGGTGAAAAGACTGAGGTACATGGATATCTACAGTTATAGTCGATCGGGAAAGGACAGGAGGCATATGTATATATATGGTAAATAAGAACGAGTGACGATCGAAAGAGTGATAATCAACGAAGTAAAACACACAGGTATATGGACGGATATCCTCCAATACAGCAATGAAAATTATCATCCCTTGCTAAAACAAGCCTTTGAACATGTCTCTCAGACAAGCATCCTGTGTGGTGTATTGGTTAGTACATGCACGTCTCCGATAGGTTCAACTCCCATCTACAGGGTTTAGTATTCTGCCGACTTTTCTTTTTGCAAACCCAAAACAGCTTTTTGAGTGTTCTTCGAAGAAGCCGCTCCAGGATTCCAGGAATTTCAGCATTGTTGGCAGTATATTAATCATTGAATTCATGGCACAAGTTGCCTCAAGTCAACCATCCAAGAGGCACGATGTTACAAGGATGCTAACGAATATAATTGGCAGGTATCAGCAGTACATAGAGACTCGAATAACTGTGACAGATGCCTTTGGCCAAGGAGCCAAACATAGCCAAAACTTTTGCTTGGAAACTTAACAGAAGATTCAATCGGCTGGGGGAGAAACGTCTCCAGAGAATCCGGGAGACGGCTGAATGTGCCGAGCCTCCGCAGAAATCAATTTTCACAGTGATGAATAAACATGTTGGCTATATAGCCTAACCATAAATTGATTTGTACAAATCTCAGGAAAACATTAGCGGCTCAGGCTACACAATTGCACATTACATGTACTGAGTTCTATCAAGTTCTAACTAGCCGACCATTGAGTTCAGGTTCAGGAATCACATCCAGTACCTGTTGCCGGCGGCAGCACCGAATTTCGTGGGTGTTTTCTTCCCATTGTATATGCCTGCATACACCAGAGAGAAAAATTCCTAGCTTCATTCTATTCTAACCCACAAAATTAATGCAGCAAGAGTTAAGAGTCCGGCATAAGTAATTTTAGTAATTCTCTTGCTCAGTACTTGCCGAAATGCCTGGCTCGCGGCTTGATCCGGTCAGGAACATGTCTCCCATCAAATTTTCTGGAGAATTCTCTCCCAGCGGCCAAAAGTTGGCCGAGACTCGGCCTGGGAGGATCCGTCGGCAAAGTTGGAGTCCGTATTGAGTTTGGCTGAAGCCCGGTCGTCATCCTCGCGATCGAGTAGCACCACGTCCAACAATGAATCGAAATACTCTAACCTGGACCCGCTTCCTGCAACCGTTTACAAGGAGACTCCCTCCGCCCTGCAACGGCCATCGCATGGATTTTGCAGACGAGAAGGTGACTAGCATGGTAACCAAGCCCTCCAACGACGAGACTCGTTCAGGTATAGGCCTTGATGATAGATAAAAAATTTTGGTGTTCCAAATCGTTGCTCATTGCGGAAGGGGTCAATGCTCAGTGGGCGCAAGATTCTCCATTTTAGGAGAAGTGTCATTCGAACACGCGGCATTCAGTAAATATCTGGGTATGAATCAAAGGAAAGCGGGAAGTCGTCCCGCGAAAGCTGCTAGAGGATGACGGTAAGTTTTTTGAATAAAGGCTGTCATGCGAAACTGACTGGTGTCGTAAGGCATCTAACCTGGATACCATGTTGTAGCGAATCCATTTGCTTCAAAGATATTTTTTTCCTCGAAGTCTACTAAATTCTACTGATGGTAGCCTCACATATACTTGGATTCTTCCGCCACATAGCCAACCTGAAATGGACTTTTTCACGAACGACGTCATCACGTCATTTTTTGTCGAAGGTTTTCCGTATATAATAATGGGTGCAAGATTGCTAATGTTGATTTCTTTTCTCCGATCTCTACAACCATGTCCAACGATATCGAGCAGAATTGCACCATGGTGAGTCCAGCTTCGTTCCTCGAGCATCGCCGTTGAGCGGTTTGCTTTCAGATACAGGCTTTCGAGGCGAACTCTGAAGGAGATTACCTCCACTGGAGGAGAATTGTGGATGTATTGCCAGAGCTCGCTGACATAGGGATAACCGCTATGTGGTTGCCTCGTATGTCCTCGAAAATGCCTTGGCCATTTGATATTAACATTTCCGTCAGATCCTGCAAAGGCGATTGGCGAGGAGTCTGGCTACGACGTGTTCAATTTGTATAACCTCGACCACGTTGATCATCAACTCTCGATGGGGACCAAGTATGGCACAAAACGGGAGTTATTGCGCGCTATCAAGAAGGCTAAGAGGCACGGAATTGTTACATACATTGACGCGGTGATAATGCAAGCGTACGTGAGCGCCTTTCGTTTTCTTCTTGTCACTAACCGATGTGCAGATTGTGCACAGAGAGAACCGAGAAACCTGCTACTACTAAGGTAGTTGTTACTGAGGTAGATCCTACTGAGGTAGATCCTGATGATAGAACCGAAGAGGTCTCCGGTATCGTCGGTACCAAAGTGCGTGCTCGCCAACGTTCCGGCCTCTTTTTCTAACCACGGTTATTAGGATTGGGCATCCATTCGTTTGCCCGGGAGACATGAAAAGGTAGGGTGCCTGACATCATCTTCGTAAACTAAACAACGCGTTTACGCGCTATCTCAGTACAGCCTGGATAAGTTGAACTTCGACGACCTTAGGCGCTTGGATTATGGTGCCGGTATGGACTGGGCACAGAGCGTCGTCGCCGAGAGTAGCCAGCATGGCCAGTTGAGTGAGTGAATATCATCACTTTGATGATTTCGATCTCACTGTCGTGTAGTGAGTGCGGATACCGGCGACAACTATCCATTTGAATGGGATATGATCGACTGGGGGAATTGGATTATCAAGGAGACCGGTGCTGTTGGATTCAGATTTGGCCCCATCAAGGTAGTGGGAACTCTCAGTTACATGCTGTGAAGCTCATTCATGATCGTAGCACATGGACTGCCACTTCGTAGCCGATTTCATCAAGTCTGTACGAGAGAACGCCAATGATCCTAATCTGTTCGCTGTTGGAGAGTATTGTAAGGATGACTTGAGCGACTCGGAGGAGGACTTGGAGGAGTACTTGGATTCTCTGGGGACGCAGGTTCGTCAACCGTAGTATCAGATTGAATGTGATAAGGCTCATGGCATATTTCAGTTCAGTATATTCGACACTTTGTTACATTACAACTTCAAGGAAGCCGGAGATAGAGCAGAAGAATATGATATGCGAGCGATTTGGGACTCTACGATTGTCCAGAAGAGACACACCGTTGCGGTAACGCTCGTCGACAATCATGAGTATGTTCCGGTTCCTTCATAAGTTCGTATTCTGATGGTTTTCTAGTACTGTAAGCATTGTAGCAATCACTTTATTCATCCTTTTTCTGAGAGATCTATGTGCTACAGCAAGTCGGTCAGAAACTGGAAAGCTGGGTATCGCCGGCGTTCAAGCCCCTTGCGTATGCTTTGATCTTGCTGCGACCATCTGGATATCCGTAAGCCTTGGCTACCTCTTTGTAATCATCATCTGATTCTCCTTTGATATAGATGCGTCTTTTGGGGTGACTTGTATGGAACGGAAGGAGATAATCCCCAGCAACCGGTGCCTCAGCTTGACGTTATGATTCGTGCGCGCAATCTTTACGCCCACGGCGAGCTGAGGGATTACTGGGACCACATGAACTGTGTGGGGTGGGTAAGAATGGGCAAGAGTGATGAAGGACAAGCCGGATGCGCTGTTGTCTTGTGTAACGGGTCTAGTGAAGGGTTTGTGATAATTTCACGACCGTGATATTTTCTTGGGCTGATTGATTATTAGATCAAAGCGTATGGACGTCGGCAAGGTGAGTTACATCATTTCAATTGTTCCGGTGGTTACTGATGATTAGCAGGAACACGCTGGTGAAAAGTGGAAAGATTTACTGGGGTGGTACCAGGGCGAAATCGTCATTGAAGATGATGGATGGGCGGAGTTCAAGTGTTCTGCTCGAAGTGTTAGTATTTGGGTGAAAGAGGGAGCCGGGAAGGAATGAAGTGATACCCTTAGACTTAGGGATAATGGCATTAAGATAGATATCAGGTTGTCTCGTCGGCACCGACTTGTAGATACATAGATGTACACTGGGAGCAATTAAATAATATATTTGGTCCATCTTCGACGGCAATCTTACCTATAGGGGCAGATATCCCGAAGAATTGAATATTCATTGAGAGCCCTGTGCGAGGTAAACGTAGTTACGTAAGATAATTTACGAAGAGGGATCCAAAGTCGGGGGCCTAGTCACCCAGGTTATTTTGCGGGTGAGAAATACTGAAGGACCCTCAGATATCAGCGTCGGTCTAGCTACATGTCTCCTTGGTGAGTGGAGAGAGTGCATTGAATTTCGTGGCTTTACTGGCTATTCCGGTAACCTCAGATCTCTTCTCGCAGTCCCAAAATCCATTTACGGATGCTCAGCGATCCTTGCGTGGCTTACCACAAATGCTGTATACTACTATTGAACTTCCTCTTAATTGCTAGATAGCTTGAGGTTCCATCTCTATTAATATATATAACAACTAGATACGATTCCCAAGTGAAACACATCTCCCTTAAGCACCAGTGGCAAAAATGCGCGAATCGGCATCAGCCTGAATAGTACACGCGATGGACTGCGAAGACGGGTTAGGATGAGAAAAACCAACACTAAAGAGAGGGCGACATCCTGTTCCGGCCTTGTTCACGAGCGGTAGGGCAAAGCACTACGCACCCCTGGCGCACTGGGTGATGGTGAACTGACCGCCGACGCATTGGGCGAACCCACCATCGATGCAGGCCTCTTCCCCGGTGGTGCATGAGGCCGAATCGTCTTTACCCAGACGCCTTGTGGTTGTATCAAGAAATGGAACAAAATCGCAGCAGTTTCAGCAAATTCGATATGTACGGGATGGAACCGTATTAGAAGCATATTTTCCTAAATGAGATTAACAAACAGCAAGTTCAGTCCTCCTCTCTCAAGACCAATCCATCACCGAGGCCTCCGTCGATTTCGTCGGCGTCACTATCCGCGAGAGGGATAGCATCACCTCCTTCGCCCACGCTCACGATTAGAGCCTTCAATCGCGCCATGGTCTCTTCAGCATCCCCAGCAGCCTTACTCCTCACACCCTCAGCAAAATCATCCACATTGGCCTTCGGGTCCCACGAAATCCGGTGTCCACGCCATCCACCCTTGATATGAATGTAATTCATGAACGACCGCCATAATGGGTCAAGGGCCAATACATCTGAGTTGCCGATGACAACAAGAAGGGCTTGAGCACGGGTCACAGCGACTACGAAAAAGGATGAGGTGTTTCAAAAGTTATGTCAGAGGGGGGGGGGGCAAGACGTACCATTGAACCGATGTGGACTCGCGACAAACCCGAGAGTCCGCCGAATGTCTGAAGTAATGAACTCTGCATTACTCCGAACGGTGGACATGATGATGATTCGACGTTCCTATGGTTGGGCAATGAGTTACAGTACCTCGGTGCTAAGAAAGATTATTTGGATTACCTGTCCCTGGAATTCTTCAACACTCCCCACACGAATATCACTCAACTTTGCATCTCGATGGAATAGATCGAGGATCTTCATCCTCTGGGCATGATATGGGGTAATGACAGCGATATGCTCAGCACCTATGATCATTTTCATTGAAACCATGATCACCGTAGGAAGAGGTACTTACGTATTCCCTTCTTCGCAATCAACGACGCACAGTACTTCTTCACAAGCGTCGCCTCGCTAATATTGAAGAACGACGGCGACGACGACTCCCTCTGGTCTCGCCCGACCACAGAGTGGAAGACAATCGGGAACCTCTTCGTCGGGAGCTCATCCGTAGTTTCCAGGCTCTTCGTCAACAAGGGATCACCGCAAGCTTGAAGTTGGTTCCCGTAGAACTTTTCGTTCGGGAACGCCAGAATATCAGGATGAGAGCGGAAATTCTTGACGAGCTGCATGATCCTGGACAAGGCTGTAAAGACATGTAGAACAAAAAAGAGAAGAAAACACGTACGTGACACCAAGTCCGCCACTGACGCCGCCATCCCACGGCGACAAACCATAACACGGTCTTTGCATCAGCCGCGCCAAATAGCTCTCCTTCAGCCCCAAATCCCTCGCTAGCCTCGAATGGACAATAGGGCCCAATTGTTTCAGGTCTCCTGCCAACACTACATTGGTATGTTTATTCGCCAAGCCCTTGATAGGTATCATGATCTCCGGTTCCTTCCCCTGGCCCGCCTCGTCTATGAAGATGCACGTGAAATGACCTAGTTTCACACCCAAGTCGGGAAGAGCACCAGCAGAGATGCATGTCGAGACAACCACCCGGTACTTGAGAACTCTTTCTAGGGCCGGCATCGCAAATACTTCGTTGTCGTTGGTGAGGGAGAATTTGCGGAGCGTCTTGGGGAGGTCACCGAGCTTTCGGGTCATGGAGTTCAAACGGAACACATCTGTCGGACCAAGGTGCATCAGCTTCTGTGCGATGAGGTCGGCGGCAGAGTTGTTCGGCGTGCATGCTAGGATTCGGGAGTTGGGATCACGTTTGAGGAGCTGCTCTATAGCTTCGACAATGGTCACCGTTTTGCCTGTACCTGGACTGAAGACGACACATTGATCAGGCTAAGCATGTAAATGGCATGCCGCAGGCGGTACACTTACGGTCCGAACACGATGAATGGCACACTTCCCCTTTGCTGATGTACGATAGCCGCCACGGTCTCCAGCTGTTCCCTGTTCCTTCCAATGTCACGGTTTAGAGGTGCGATCTCTTCCAACATAGCCGAGGTGACAGGTCTCGCCATCGTCAAGTGTTCAGGCCCGGGGAACAGCAATCGAGCAGGATCGTTCTTATTAACCAAGGCACGGTGCATTCGACGGAAGGATAGACGATTCAAGACGAATCGTACATCAAATTTGGTTCCGCGATACGTGTTGAAGTCATCACTTAAGCGGAGACTAACGTGCCTCATGGCCACACTATGCACCCGCCCTTCAAACCAGGTTTTATCCGGTTGCCCGACAGGACGGATAAGGATGAAGTCTCCAACGACGACAGATGGCCGACCTTCGGACAGGCCTTCTACTTGAAGTCTAGACAGGGTGAGCAGGAACAAGCAAAGCATCAACAGAGATACTCACTCATATCTGGGGTACTTTGCTTTGATCTCGACATTTTCCATCGAGTAGTCGTCCAGATCTAGCCTGTAAAATGATGAGCAGATAATTCAACAAGACGACGTCCAAACAAACTTCATCTGCTGCTCTTCCAGATAAACGAGCGTCTGAAAGTGCTGCGCGTACGTGGGCGTGGTGAACGACGACGGTAAAAATTGCTTGACATCCTGCAGGGCAGACTTTTTCAAGTACCCTTCTGGAGTGTACAATGTTGACACAAGTTTCTGAGGAATGTCAAATTGGGGAAGCTTGGACACCCATTTCGTCGGGGTCCAAGTGGGCGGACGGAGGCTATGTTTGATTGGGCCGTCTAGCTCGATGTTACGACACTTCCGCTGAGTATAGAGTGCCTTGGGTGCGAGTTGTTTATGATCAGCAAGGTCGCCGACGGTAGCGCAGACCTTTCGCTGGATGACAAAACGGCGGCGCTGGGAAATATCGAAGAATACTAGTTCTAGGGTATCTTCAAAACGCCCGGCATAGGATGGATGGAACGTGATAAAGATCTTGTGAGGTTGGCCGGAGCGTATGAATCTTGACGTTGGGGCCACAGTAACAGAAAACCTATCAATAGAGTACCATCAGTCTCAAAAACAGGAAGATTGTCGTTCAGGGAATAAGACGAATCCCCTAATACGGCTCATCGAAGACTCACTTGTCACCGGGCTCATCCTGCCTCTGAGAAGAAAGCATCCTGCATTTCGTCAACGAAATTGGTACGGCCGTATCATCTTGATTCGTCCTTTGAACCAGTGCTACGACCATCGCCGACTGTTGCTTGGCCTCATCAATGATTCCAAAGTCGATACCCTCGGGGCCGGACACGACGATACCATACTTATCTCTCTGAGCATCCTCCAGGGCCGTCTGCAATCGTTCTTGGACCGTATGCGTCGCAATATGAGCCTGGAGTTCGTTCTCCCGATATTCTCGACTGGGACGACAGTGAGGACACTGTTGCTTCGTCCGAGCACCCGTCCTCCGCCTCGAAACAGGAGGTTGGATCCCCGCAAAGATTTGCTGATGGCGTCGGCCATGTATATGGCTTTCATAGCTGTATGTGTAAAGAACAAGTCCGCAGCTGCACTTGGTAATGTCATGGCGTAGCTTGCATGTCCCTGGTGGTTGTCTGCACCCGCTGGAAGAGACAGAATCGTAACACCACCCAGCAATCATCATGGATGCAGGAGCAGAGGCACGAATACCGCGCACTTCCCTCGTGGGTGAAAAAGACAATCACAATAGCCGCAGAATAAACAATAGTAAATGTGACGACAGCCGCCCTGATGTCGATGAGTCAGCAAATGCCTAGAAATTGATTGGAATTGAGATTGACAGGGCCATCGCAACAGTTTGAAATTACTAGAAAGGGTTGTAAATCTCCGTGAGCCCTCATGACTCTCGTTATCACTCTGAGCAATAACATTGATTGAATACCCATGAAGATAATAAGGTTGCACTTCTGTCGTGTTTCGGACATCAATCTTTAATTCTATCGGCTTCAGTAAGTATAATCGGGGTTTTGAGCATCAGCTTCCCTGATTCACTGCAGCAGAAAAGAGTCCGTCAACGCCAGTCAAAAAGATAGCACAGATGTCGTACCACAAGCTCGTCGGAAGCCCATATCCGAAGCATGTTGCCTCCCGAATAGTCCCATCAATTAAAAAGTCCGGAAGTATCGCATTCCAGATCAGTAACGAGAAAACGAAAACCAATCGTAGATTCCTTCTCCACTGTAAAGATACATTCCGTTGCCAGTTTAAATGGGTGAACACTCCCGCTCCAACCAATCCAAAGCGTGCTTATCGTCTTGCAACAATGGCGACACCTTCTGCCAGACTTCTTCATGATAGTCATTAAGCCATTTCGTCTCTACGAGAAGTATCAGCGCTTGGACATCATATCTTATAGGTTATTGCACCTTCCACAGTCAGCAATGTTGTGTCCAACAGTTTCTTGTGCATCGGACACCTACAGATCGATAAGCAACCGGCAACCATACAAACGTAGATTCCAACTCACATTGTAACATGCTCAAAACCCAGGTAACCCTTGTTGCCAAAATTATTCGGCGTCTCGACCTCCTTGACCAATACAATATTCTCTATCCGAATACCGAACTTGCCGTCGGCATAGTAACCAGGTTCATTCGACACAGTCATGCCAGGCTTCAGTGCAGTCGCGTTCAGATCTAAACATATGGATGTCAATTCAAACTTGGAAGGCAGAAACAGAGGGAACTGACTGATGCGTGTACCAATACCATGAGGTCCTTCGTGGACATTGAGGAAGTGACCTACTCCGTGACCCGTACCGTGTCTGTAGTCGAGTCCATCTCGCCATAGCGCTCGTCGGGCCCATGAATCACTAGAAAGGTAAATGAGAATCTACCAAGCATCTAGCAGAGACATACATAATATAGCCAGTCGTCCCATTGGGGAACACAGCAGTATCTATCGCAATATGCCCCTGAAGAACCCGGGTATTCGCACGGATTTCTTCTGGTTTCGGCGTGCCGAAGTGCTATGCATAACTTGTTAAGGGTGATGCTTATACAGGACAAATACCACGTACCCATGTCCGAGTCACATCAGTCGTACCGTCGAAGAATTGAGCTGTACAATCAATGCAGTCAGCGATACGCGGAGATGGTTATCCAGACATACCTCCTGAATCGCACAAGTAGATCTCTTCCTTATCAATTATCGCAGAATCCTTCGAATCCGGAGAATAGTGTATGATGGCTGGCACAATCAGTCATTCTGCCACACATGAAAACCTGCACGACTCTCACCAGCATTGGAGCCAGTTGACGAGATCGTGGGGAAGCTCAGACCTTTGAAGAGAGCTTGCTCACTGATATCATCAGCCAACACTTTGACGCTGCAGAAAAGGGACTCACGCTCGGTACTCTTCCAGTTTGCTTGCAGCACCCCACTCCGAAAGTTTTTCGCCTCGGTTGAGCTGATCTTCCAGCCAAGAAAAGTATTTCACCAAAGCTGCGCCATCACGGATGTGACTCTGCCTGAATCCCTCAAGCTCTGTAGCGTTTTTGATCGACTTTAATGAAGAAACAGGAGATGGTAGAAGAACATAGTTGTCCTGAGGGACAATTAACGACATGACATAAACTAAACCAATAGAGTACCTTTCCAACAGTCTCGGCTACTGCCAAACTGGATTTGCCCGTGATCAGAACCTTGCCTTCCGACTTAAACTCTTTCAGGAACGTCCAAAATTCCTCGTATGGCTTGACATCGACATCCGCCGGGGCACCATTTTGGACGAACAAGGTCGCACTGTCCATCGTGATGACTGCGTATGCAAAAAACACCGGGTTGAAGTCGATATCCGATCCGCGCAGGTTATACAGCCAAGCGATTTCATCAAGGGCCGTGAGTACGATCGCCGTGCACTGTTTCTTCCCCAACTCGTCGCGTAAATGGGTAAGCTTCGATTCGTGCGATTCGCCAGAAAACCTCTCCTCGAGATGGACGATAGGATTCTTGGGTCGTGCGGGACGATCCGTCCACACCTGATCCACCAAGTTTTGAGGTAGGGAAACAAGCGTCGATTTTCGAGGTGACAGATTCTTTGAGAGAGAGGAGGCATCTTCAGCGGTGATAAGTGTCGCGTCGATACCAATCCTTGACGATTCTTCGAGATGCTGCTCTGCTGTCGAGGAATGGTGACCAAAATCAGAGAGTATATACGCACCTTGGTCAAGTAATCTTGCCACGTCGGTACATCTGCACAAATGTAAGTTCGTATTTTCCCTCAAGACAAGCATACGTACCAGGTAGACCCTGTTTCATTAGCTTCCAGTTCCTACAGAGCATGTCACTGATTGACCATCATCCACGAAAATATGCTATTCACTTGTCCAACTGGCTCTCTGCTTGCAAGAAATATCTGCCGTCAGTAAATAACAAGGCATCCTTGGGCGTGATGATTGCGCATCCTGCCTCGACACTCAGCGCAAAATACAGCGAATATCGAGACAAATTATACCAGCAGATCCAGTAAATCCAGATATAAATGCCCGCCGTTCGTCGCATTCCGCGATGTATTCACTGCCATCTATTCGTAGTCATCAGTGTGCAGCCGCACAAACATAGACCACCACTCACGTTGGTCCTCGCTCACAACGACGTACACATTGACGTCGTTCTCCTTCTTCCCCATGAGCTCTCTGAGCTTCGTTAGCCTCTCGGACGTGTTCACAGTCGCACCCATGGCTGCTGCAGACGATGAAAAGCGAGGTCTTGACGTCAGAAAACGAAATTTTTGACAATAACGAAGGAGCGACATGTACTTCAATGCGATATTCGTGGCCTGATAACGCGAGAATGTGCCACGAAGACAGCGATGACAATGATGGGTGGCGATGGTGGTGGTCCGGTACGAAGCGCCCGGCGATCAAATTTGTTTCGTAATGCCGTTTAACGACCCCACCGCCGGCTCCTTTACTTCGTCTGACACGACGATGAAATGGTATTATTCCAGCATATATGCGCAGTCGACGTCGACCTCCACCTTAGCCTGACCTGCCAGTACTATGATGAAGAAAATCGCTTTCTGACCGTATCCGTGGCATATATGCGTGCTGTTTTTCACGCACGCTGGCCAGAGCTTCTGGTCATTGTTTAGGATAGCCGTGGCCGCGGCCACGCGGCCAGCGTTCTAGTGGCAACAACGACACCGTCTGCTTCGCCGATTTTTTACCAAAATCTGCTGGTACCCGACTGTCTTTGTAACTGTTGTCAGACTGTCAGACTGTACAGCCGGAGGAGAGGTTCCGTAAACTAGGCGAGCTCTGCATGCAGTCCGTTCATCCCTTCTGTAATAAACGAATGGACTGTTTATCCAGGTATTTCTCAGTATGCCGTAAAAACAGCAACTGCCGATAGACGTCTTGCTGGGAGCTTACTGGTGAGTACCGCAGGATTGTATTGAGCTTGTTTTGCGACTTAATCAGGCCACTTACGTAGGTGCAAGTATCAGCGTCGGACACTGACCAACCATTTTGATCTTCTTTGTTGTTCTGGCCGGACTCGATGAGCGTGAAGGCTGCATTAATAACATTGAGTGCCGAGTCTATATGTATCCTGCATGGTCATAAAGGCCTAGGACAGAGTTAGAAATCCCCCTTCTCCTTGATTCTCGCTTTTCTGAAATGTTATTAGGTGCCTCTCCAATGGGGTCTTCCTTGATATCTGTCTAAGTATTCTCAGTTTAGGCGGTAGCCTGCAAAATTTCGTGAGTTTCCTTCGGTGTTTCGGTGATAGCATCGAATCCTCACCTCGAAACAGCTAATGAATTTTACGACGTTACCTGTCAGGAGGTCTAGGAGATCGATAATATGTTGCTGCTTTCCTCTTAGCCTATGCCTGACTTTGGCGTCGAAGGTTTGTCAACTATTAATGATATTGGCGAACTCTCCGGGTGAGCGGTCTTGACCCCCGTACTTTATGCACCTTTCTCAACCTTTCCGTTTTTAAGGACAGTTGACGGGCTCCCCCATAGCCGGTGCGATTTTCTCGGCATCAGGGGGGGGAGTTGGGTTGCGGTAACGATGTATTCTGGCGGAGCAATGGTGCTTGGGTCGCTCTGCATACTCTATCCAGGTGAGTTTTTTTTCGTACTTTCGTCTATCGCAGACATTTAACGGGTAATCCGAAGCTCGATTTTCTTTTGAAAAAAAGCATATATGGGCTTTTTTTGCCTGAACAGTTTCAATGCCTTTTTAGAGTCCTATAAAAATATATCCCATTCATAATGAGGATATGAACAGGAACCATGATAGGGGGATAGAAGAATATAATAAGTATATGCCAGGAAGTTTTGGAGACGCTCCCATAACTTAAATGGATGTCCACCACCACGATCTTACCGCCGGTACGAAGTGCGACGCATCGCGCCAAATGCGGGGATTTTCCCCCCCCAGAAAAGTCAGTTTTCTGTCCTCGCCATCTAAGTAAGGCTTATTTATGCTGGTCAGCCTTTTCGCGGACGTGCTTGTTTCAGTCCAAATAAAGCTCGTCTACGATAACATTCTTCAAGTTCCCTGCGGTTCTCGATCTCTTTATTCGTATAGCTTCCGTCTTCGTCGTCAAGTTTAGCCTGCCGAGTGAATTAGTAAATCATTTCCTTCGAAGCCATGTTTTGACTCGACTAGGGACACCAACGTAGATCTCCGATTCAACGCCAACAGTTTCCTGACTATTCCTGCAAAGACCAAGCATACAGTGACCATAGTCCTGATGCATGCGAGCGTATTTTGAGTTTCCACTGGATGAAACTTTATACAGGGATTGGGCGACTCGGGGAATGGCATGAGGCCAATAGCCCCGTATGTCATCTCCGACCCCACATTGAGTCACGTCGAGTGGGTTCATCCCTTATGTATGTATAAGTTCAGCTAATGCTTCTTGCTTCTCGAAGCTGGAACTCAATGCAGCTCTACAGCCCAGGACGTCCAGTTGCAATCAGTGGCGGAAGAGTCATACCTGCATCATGGCAACACCATTAAATATGCACGTGTCGGATATCCAAATGTTTTCATATCGCTGAGTTCCAAGCCAATGCAAGCGGAGGACGAGCTGGGAATCAAGGAAGTCCATCGACTCCCTTTTTCCAATGGATGCAGACCGAAATTGACAGTGGCATTGACGCGACTCGGATCGTTTGTTTTCGGCGGATTGAGCCAGGCCGCAGTGTATCCTTGTTCATGATCAAGGAGAAGCTAGGTGGCAGCATCGTAATGCTAAACGGAAGTCGAAGAACCACTGAAGAAGGCACGTTTTATTTTCATCTGTTCCATTTTTGTCGCTGATTGTAAAGCAGAATATAACTCCGCATGCTACATCTATTCGCATTTTTATTGGTCACGGGTTGAAAGACCGCATCATAACGTTGAATCGCCCCCGGTTGTCCATTGCGGCTCTCAAACAGCTGGGGTTCAGAGTGCACACGGGGACGAGTGAAAGCAATGGGGTCGCTTACAACATCTATTAGGGTCTCGATCATAGCCTTTAGATCACCAAGCACTTTTGCATCGACAGCGACAAAGTCTTTGCTGAAGAGCACGATCCCTGAAGACTAGAGGTGGGATGATTTAATTATAATGTACAGGGTAAGAATGTTATTTGTTTCATGCATATGTCAGTGCTCAAATTATAAAATAGCCCGAGCTTGTATACCCACACCGAACCATCAGTCTTGGAAAAATGGACCAGATATCCATCCATCCTTGCGTTCATCCAACATCCCTCACCGTAGTCTGTCCGACTCGACATCATTGCACCCCGTCGGCGTCGCACAAAGTCTACAAGTTCAGTGGAACGGCGTACAATGTACAAGAGTGCGATACTGTTCTCGAGGCAAACCACAGATATCTGATGGCCTATCTATTTCAAGCAAGAACGTGGGTCTACCTCAAGATCAGAAGCCAGTACGAAATCCATAGCGCACGTGGATCATAAATGCATGGCACCCTCACGTTCTTCGCTACCCAGCGTGAACAACCGAGTCGGTCCTACGTGCCCTTGTCTTACGGCCAGCCGATGACCTTCATCTGCGGTCGAAAATAGGTCGGCGATGAGCTGGGGCGTTTAGCGCCCAACCTTTCACAAACGTGTGCTCCATTACTCATTATTTTTGCTTCATCTCATCGTGTTTATACACAATGCCGAAGTCGCATTATCCCAGAACGACGCACGCGTCCTGGGTTGTCATGCTGGAAATAACCCTCAAAGTACCCCGGCCCGGCGATCGTCAACCCATTGCCCAATTCATCCGGGGGACATTCATAACCGCTGATGATGATGATCAACGGCCATTTAGGTGCCTCGATAATCCTGGCGCGCGCTAAATACGAAGCGGTGCAATCTAATGCACCGGTAATTTGTCTCCGGTGATTTTAACATCTAACAGGTCAATTCAATAGTCAGTGAGTAACGGAATCCATTACGAGCTCGCGCGATCTTTTCCGCTGTAAATGCCACTTGGACAGCAAACATATGAGGTCGGCGGCGGGCTGTCGGATTTTGTGGTGGAAGATGTCAGAAGAGAAGCTCCGTAACGGATATGGTGTCGAAGAACTATGCGACCTATGGCTGATGGACGAGTTCATCGAATACCAGCAAGTGGATATCTCTTTTGTCTTGGAGAGTAACGCTGGAAGGTGAGGCACTGATCGCTGAGTCGTACTCAATGACTTGCAAGATGTCCGATTCATATAAGGTGATGAACTCTGCCATGACTCTTCTCATGAAACCCACTTTCGTCGACATCCCCTTCCAAGTCATGTACGGTCGGGGTCTGCGCCCTGCCCTATTTGGGGCTCAACCCTTTCTTGACAAGTGAAATGTGAAAAAACAAAGCACACAAACATTCCATCAAACAAGCACAGAAAGGATTAACGGCTTTTATTTAAAAGGAAGATCTCCGCAGATTTTATCTTAGGCATCCCTTGCTCAGTTTTCGAAAACACGGCCAATTATATAGTGATATGAGTACAGAGGGACGAATATTCCCATTGTAGTACAAACCACCTCAAAATGAAACTCTTCATTCAAGGACTAGCTTCGTTACTCAATTTATACCGGCCCCCATAATGAAAAACTGTTCAGTGCGCATGATAAGTGCTGATTGTTGGATATAAGCTACATTGCATGTAATGAAGAAGGTATCGTATGCATTATCAATGTACACTATTGGGGAGATTAAAAAAAAAGAAACACCAAGTCCTCTGCAGAAGTATGAAAGAAATACATGTACAATGATAAACAACACGCAAGGGCATCAAAAAAGCAGGGCCTCCGAGTGTTCTGCCCATCCATACAAGCTCAAGGTTTCTGTTCATCACGATCTTGATGGCTCCGACGACTGCCAGATAATTATGGCTCAACAGCAAAGATCTCGTCACCCTCCGTTGTTGCAGGCAAATTATGACTATCAGCCCTGCTCCGCGGAACAAGAGTTCCCGTCTCAGCGACTCTGCCCCCACGCTCGACGCTCGCCCGCCGGCTATGACTCCGACTCCTGCTGGGACCGGTCTGCCAATCATAGCTCCCCCTTCGCGCACTGGAACTCCTCCGGCTCAGAGGTTCAACCGGAGACAGAGAATGATCTCGATGGTACGTGACTACCGGAGAACCAAACGACGAAGACAACGATGGCGGTGGAACAGAGGGATACGAGAGGCCCCTTGACGGCGTAGCAAAGGTCGCTGCCGGGTTTACCGACAGCGACGTGGGTGGGCTCGTCATATTCGTGTTATTGCTCACGACGCTGGCGTTGTTCGTCGACATCAGCGGTGATGGTGGATACGGAGATTCGGGAGATTCGGGAGACTG
The DNA here is from genome assembly GCF_019112545.1 of Guyanagaster necrorhizus. Taxonomy (NCBI): domain Eukaryota; kingdom Fungi; phylum Basidiomycota; class Agaricomycetes; order Agaricales; family Physalacriaceae; genus Guyanagaster; species Guyanagaster necrorhizus. The sequence goes on from NW_025064967.1 coordinate 19,018, forward strand.
AGCTTCAGAGAGCTGTTCAGAAGAAGAAGGGTTTGTATTTACTCGTCTGATAGACGATGGTCTGGCTATTGGAATTTGCGTCGACGGCCGGTGGGTAGGGATATGGAGGACAGAGTTAGATGGCGAAGTCTGCGAGTACGAGGGTTTGCGATGTATTGGCTGAGAGAACGGATCTGCTGAATGCAGTCCTACGAGGTTGTCAACGGGCACACCCAGCTACAATGAGGGAGATTCAGAACAAATCCGCGCCATGAAAAAGCCTTCCGTCACTCACGCGCATTCTATGCTCAATAAGCTCCTCCCGGTATATATCGTTCAGCCTCGACACTCGAATGAAGTCTCGTTCAGTGTCAACGAGGCGGTTCCTTAGTTGCTCATTCTCACGGCGGAGCGACTCCAAGATCGTTTCCACGCTCGGATCACTCAACAACGCGGCAGCCCTCCCCGGCGTCGACGAGCTCGCACCATTCTCATGTTGTCCAAGCAGGGCCGCCGTCAGCTGCCTCGACAGCCTGTTCACATGAGATTCAGATTCCGCCTCGAGGGTATTCTCGAGCTCAATCTTCTCTTCGCGTAACTACCGTCGTGTCCATCAGTTGTCCGTCACCATCGAGTCACTGAGGGACGACGCACCTTCTCCAGTTTCCGCGAGAGCAGATTAATGCGCCTCTCTTCCTCAGCCTCGCACGCATTGAAGAGGTCCTGCTGCTCCTTGGAGCTCGACGACGAGAAACGATGAATAGGCGGGGAACGGGACATGGTGGTACGAAATCAAGTCAAGGGTCGATGGGGCAATTATTAGACTTTGTGGCAGAAAAACTGTTTACGTCGACCAATCGCCTCTTTTGGACGTCATTCGGACCGGATTAGCCGTGCCCCATCTTAGGCACTCGGGAAAGCATTCAATTTCCGCTTCGCTTCATCTCCAATCAGAGGAAGATGGCAACCAGGGGTGTCGAGAGCGGATTATCCTTCTAGACTCTTCCTCCAGCGTCGACCAACAGCGAGAAATATATATCCATGAGGCTCAAATAACAAGATTACATGTGAGAATAAAGACATGCAAAGGAAATATAAAAAAAGGAATCAGAAATCATACCCTTCCACCTTGAAGGTTTTACCATACTGCAGATAACTGTCCATAATTTTGTAAATAGACTCAGGCAACCCCATGCTTATAAGGGTATTTGAGATCTTGGCGTGACCGTGGATTTGGCCTAGCTTGAAGAAGCTTCGAGCGATCTGCGTGGGGTACTACGAGGACATCAATACCCCTTGATCCAACCAAAACATTAAGAAAGTGTTACCCACCGTCATCTCCGTATAATCTGCATATTGATATGCAGCCACACGTATAGCTGTCTGTATTGACCGCTGTATGTCGCCCTCCTCCGCATACATCTCCATCAATTTTGCCCACGGCTTCTGCGAATACCGTGGAGCATCCAAACACCGCTGGTACGCCTCCTTGGCCTCCTCCTTGTGGTGTAATCGCATCCCAAGGTCACCCAGAATTTCCCATTCGTACCCTGTCTTCCGGTAGGCGACGTGCTGCGTCTTGAAATGAGCAACTTCTGCCCTAAATATCGTCCACACGCGTAGATCCTACAGCCAGTCATGAGAAAACGTCGGAAAGCAAGATAACGCTCCAAACTTACCTCGTATAGTACCATGAATAGATTATCCAACCACCGTTCGCACAACCGCTTGTTGCTAAAAGAGAATGGCTCCGGAGGCAAGCCGGGAGACGCTGTATCGTCCTCCTTCTTGTCACCTTCACCTGCGGCCGCTTGGACGGGCCTCTCCAGGTCATGCGCTTCCTTCAACACATGATGTGGGGTCCCATTCCCATTGACAGCCACTGGCGAAATCTCCTTGTCCCCATCTTCGGCCTCTTTTCTTTCCGCTTCTCTGATATCCCGGTCGGACTCTGTTGAGATCCGGATCGTCGGAATGGTTGCTTCCAGAGATCCATTCTTCTTCATAGAGTCCTGACTGGGGCTATCGAGCGATACCATCCCACGCGTTGACGCATTATCAAGGCTTGTTGGTGTTTGGACACTGCCATCTTCGTGGATTGCTGTACTCGAGTTGCCGTTTGTAGAGTGGAGGATGTCTCCTTGCGCCTTCTGCATCCGATATTCCTCTTCCATAACGAACACACTGCTCCTCGTCTTGAGCAGCTCATCCCAACCAATCTGCGAAACCAGTCGTGTGAGGAGTGAGTATGCCCGAGCCCAGGTTCCACGAAGCCCAGGGGAAGGTAGGCGTTGTAGTGCAGGATCAGCATCGTCGTCCTCAGTTTTGACTCGTTCCGGGAGGATCTCACCAATTTGTCGCTGGAAGGGTAGATGAATCCGAGACGGAGTCAGACTCCGGTGGGCGTCCCGTCCGTTGAATGTGAACATTGGACAAGAGTTGAGGGTCAGAAGGGCAGACTCGAATTGGCCAAGGTCAAGGTAGAGCTCTGTTAGCTTTTCCCATGTCACGAACTCGCTTGGAGCACAATTCACGGCTTGGCGAGCAAGCTTTAGTGCCCAATCAAATTTGCCTTTCGAGCGCAAGAAATCGCACTGAACGTGAAGGAGTGTGTAGGATTGGGGTGTTTCTTTCATCGCTGCTGCAATAATCTGGACCGCCTTGACTTCCTCGTCTACGATAGTCAGATTATTTTGACGACCCCTAGCACTGAAAAAAAGACACGCACTCATGCCAATATAGCTCCGTGCCAGCAGTGATGCAACCTCGGGTTCTCGTGCAGCAATCTTCTCGAACAGATTAGCAGCTTGCTGAAAGCGTCCACTGTCTCCAAAATACTTCATGATCCCCGCCGTCAAGTGATTTGAGACGATAGTCGCTACCTGTATCTCTGGGTCGGATCCAACTTGCCAGCCTGATTGACCATCAATGTCGGTTGTAGAAAGAATACAAAGGACACGAACCTTTCGTGAACAGACTTTCCGCCGCCTGAAGGAACCTAATTTCGGCCTCCAATGAAGTTATCGGGTCAAGCTTGCGATAGGCGTCCAACCAATACGTGGGATCGTCCGAATACAATATGGACCGTAACAGGGCCGACACATAGGTTTCCTGCCAGATTTCCGAGGTCGCTTCATGTCTAATGTCCAACATCAACGCTATTAGAAATTGAAAACTACGAATTCGACGCACCGCTCCCCTCTCAAGTCAATCACATACGCCTTGACGCCACCGGGAATCTTGACATCAACACGAATATCTACGCGGGAGAAGGCATTGAAGCAGCTAAAAAGGACATGCGACATGAGCTGTGCCCGCAGCCGCAGGCAGTTGTTGCTCACCAGTAACATCCATTTCTGACCTTCCAGGCGGCAGTTTTTGCAAACCAGGCGGAAGTATCTTCAATTGCATACGTTAACGAATTGATGTACGCTGCCAGCGAGGCGGATGAAGAGGCGTCGACGCCGGAAATGTAGTGATACGATCCAAGCTGTAAGGGAATGAGACACGTTCACTGCAAAACTCCTGACACATACGTCTCGATGGGCGCTCTTTCCGTTGCTCTTGACAACATGGCAGAGATCTGGAGGACCTAGTTCGCGGAACGTGGCTGTCACCGTCGTCGTCAGCAATGTTCATCTCGTTGGTGGTTTTGCTCACCGAGGCTCTCCGTTCTTGCTGTCAGCGATTCCCCTAGTTCAACCTGGAAATATTGTTCAGATACACCCCAACAGCTCAAAAAAATTGGACAAACCTCGAATAATTCAGGAATGTCCTTGAATGTCGCCTCCGCCATGGAGGAATGGGAAAACGTGTGAATGTGGCGTTATTTGGCAGCAGACCCAACGTGACCGTGCAGCCAAACAACGACACCTTCCCTTCATCTGTCTTGTACACCGCCTGCTCATTAACGCGGACAATGGTTTGAATCTTTGCATCGTCAAGAATGCGACAGTAAACAAGGAAACTTGGCTGTCATATGGTGAGCTCGAGATACGATCTGTAATACGCATGAACCGTACTAAGTGATCCGAGCAACAAGTCACCTCTCTGTTTCATGAAATAAAGCCTGTTCTTCGCAGGATCCGACCCATGGGCTCATCCAACGTTATGATCTTGAATGCCACGGTTGCGGTTCCACTTCATCTTGATCAACAAGGACCATGATCTATATATACCACCCTTCGAAACCTTGGAGTTCCTTTGTTCTCTCAACTGCATAACATCAACACTGGAGACCAAGACCAAGTCGGTTATTGTTCACCAGCACCGGTCATTTCGGTGACCGAGGAATGATATAACCAACATTCCATTGTTCTTTGTTTCCCCGCGGGAAGGAAATCTGGTGATAGTCGCTTCCAGTTCAATGCAGATATCGTTGAAGCTTGATCGCGTTGTGCACAATGCGATGTTCCATCTCCTGTTATCGATTTCCTAGCCTACGCGGACACATTACAACGCACGCGTTTGTTATCGGCTCGTGCAAGGAACTGAAACGAAGGAACCGTCCTGTTCCTCCGACTATTGGCTTCTACATTCCCGGCGATCGCACCCCATGCCACTTCCCCCGTTCTTCAATAGCTATTTCGTCCTGCGATCGTCTTGAAGGGCAACATCATTCATTGACCATCTAGTCGATGCATACTGGACAGTTCCTGTCAATGTGAGTGCTTGTACAATGACAACGTAACCTCCCAACCAACCGTCATTCATCTCAAAACAAAAAAAGGCCCTTACGTTGGGGCGATGCCGAACATGCGATCATGTGCCAATTCAATCCTTCTCCGACTTTAGTCACCACCCGTTTCCGTGATTCCAGATTTAGATTTTCCTTCCACGCACCTATATAAATGTCCTCTTGTGTTTGCTTTTTTTTTTCAAGCGCATCAGGTTCCTCTCCCTTTCTCCTCCATTTCTATCTCTCTGCACTTTCTTTGAGCCCGGCGCTCCACACTACCTTCTTTCAACCGTTCAATCTCTTCTCAAGCTTTGCCATGGTTCACTTCAACCCTCTTCTCGTTCTTTCTGCGTCGATCGCACTCTCATCAGCGCTTCCTCTCCAAAAGCGTATCGCTCAAATCATCGCGGATTCCACAGCGGATTGGGAACAAGCATGCGTGAGTTCTCTCATATCCCACGGTATCATCTCATCTCAGCCATTCTTTCAGCTTACCGCGGGTGGCTCGACTCAATGCAACCCACTGTCCCAAACAGCTTTTACGAGTCTCTTGGCTGCTGGAGCCAACTGCGACCAACAAAACGCGGCCGACCAGATGATCGACCTCGCCAAACAACTTAGCAGTAACGCCGAGATGATCAGGTTGACCCAGCTGTTCGTTCAACAGCCTCGCAATGCCGTGAGCTTCGTATTGTCCTCCTCCTTAAATCCTCCTCTAACACCTTCATTCAGCCCGACAGTTTACAAGTACCCTACTGTCAGACTGCGCCAAAGAACTCTGAACTCAACGGGCTGTTCCACTGCCAGTTTGCAGGATCCGATTTTACCAAGTTTAGTGGCGACCAGACCGGTAACGTTCCTCTCGGATTGACCGCTGTCAATCCTGCCGGCTCGTGCCCTGCCAAACCCGACGGTCCAGTTCCCGACGGTGTCCAGTTGAATACCCTTGTCACTAATCCTGGTGTCGGGTACGTCGAACATCATCCTCATCTCTCCTCTCACTAACCCCTGACACCCAGTTCTACTAACTCAAGCTCCTCCAACTCCACCGGCTCTGCCGCTGTCACCGGTTCCTCCCAACCCACCGGTTCCTCCACTGCCACCGGCTCTGTGTCCGCCGCCGCTGCCGCCAGCACTGTGTCCGCCGCCGTTGCCGCCAACAACGGTGCAGCAGGCAGCACCTCAATTGCCTCAGCCGCAAGCGCCTCCGCCTCCACCACAGGCTTCCAATTACAAAACGGAGAAGATGCCAAGGCTCTCAACGCGCAGTTCGCCACTCTGACTCCATCGTCCCCATGCACCACCGGGGACGAGGCCTGCGTCGACGATGGGTTCGCCCAATGCGTCGGCAGTCAGTTCACCATCACCCAGTGCGCCGGGGGTACGCAGTGCTTTGCCCTACCGCTCGTGAACAAGGCCGGAACGGTATGTCACCCTTCTCCTTAGTTTTTTGATTTCTCATCCTAACCCGTCTTCGCAGTCCATCGCGTGTACTACTCAGGCTGATGCCAATTCGCGCATTGCTGCCACTGGTGCTTGAGGGAGACCGAGTTTCACTTGGGGATCGCGTCTAATTGTCATGTGTAATGTTATATGTATTAATGGAGATGGAACCTCAAGCTGTCTGACAATTAAGAGGAAAGTTCAATAGTAATATACAGCGTCTATGGTAAGCCACGCAAGGATGAGCATCCGTCAACGGATTTTGGGACTGCGAGCGCACGAGAAGAGATCCGAGGTTGCCAAATGGCCAGCAAAGCCACGAAATTCAATCCCACTCTCTTCACTCACCAAGGAGACGTGCTACTGTCAAGCTTTAATAACCCGGGCTGATATCTGAGGGTCCTTCAGTATCTTTCACTTGCAAAATAACCTCTCCGTAAATTATCCTACGTAACTACGTTTCTTTCACACAGACCCCTCAATGAATATTCAATTCTTCGGAATGTCTGCCTCCATAGGTAAGATCGCCGTCCAGAATGGACCAAATATATATAAATGACATTTATTTTCTCCTAGTGTAAATCTATGTATCTACAAGTCGGTGCCGACGAGACAATCTGATATCTATATCTAATGCCGTTGTCTCTAAGTCTAAAGGTATCACTTCATTCCTCCCTGGCCCCAACTTTCACCCAAATACTAACACTTCGAGCAGAACACTTGAACTCCGCCCATCCATCATCTTCAATGACGATTTCGCCCTGGTACCACCCCATTAAGTCTTTCCACTTTTCACCAGCGTGTTCCTGCTAATTATCAGTAACCACCGGAACAATTGAAATGATGTAACTCACCTTGCCGACGTCCATACGCTTTGATCTAATAATCAATCAGCCCAAGAAAATATCACGGTCGTGAAATTATCACAAACCCTTCACTAGACCCGTTACACAAGACAACAGCGCATCCAGCTTGTCCTTCATCACTCTTGCCCATTCTTACCCACCCCACACAGTTCATGTGGTCCCAGTAATCCCTCAGCTCGCCGTACGCGTAAAGCTTGCGCGCACGAATCATAATATCAAGCCGAGGTACCGGTTGCTGGGGATTATCTCCTTTCGTGCCACACAAGTCACCCCAGAAGACGCATCTACATCAAAGGAGAATCAGATGATGATTACAAAGAGGTAGCCAAGGCTTACGGATATCCAGATGGTCGCAGCAAGATCAAAGCATACGCAAGGGGCTTGAACGCCGGCGATACCCAGCTTTCCAGTTTCTGACCGACTTGCTGTAGCACATAGATCTCTCAGAAAAAGGATGAATAAAGTGATTGCTACAATGCTTACAGTACTAGAAAACCATCAGAATACGAACTTATGAAGGAACCGGAACATACTCATGATTGTCGACGAGCGTTACCGCAACGGTGTGTCTCTTCTGGACAATCGTAGAGTCCCAAATCGCTCGCATATCATATTCTTCTGCTCTATCTCCGGCTTCCTTGAAGTTGTAATGTAACAAAGTGTCGAATATACTGAACTGAAATATGCCATGAGCCTTATCACATTCAATCTGATACTACGGTTGACGAACCTGCGTCCCCAGAGAATCCAAGTACTCCTCCAAGTCCTCCTCCGAGTCGCTCAAGTCATCCTTACAATACTCTCCAACAGCGAACAGATTAGGATCATTGGCGTTCTCTCGTACAGACTTGATGAAATCGGCTACGAAGTGGCAGTCCATGTGCTACGATCATGAATGAGCTTCACAGCATGTAACTGAGAGTTCCCACTACCTTGATGGGGCCAAATCTGAATCCAACAGCACCGGTCTCCTTGATAATCCAATTCCCCCAGTCGATCATATCCCATTCAAATGGATAGTTGTCGCCGGTATCCGCACTCACTACACGACAGTGAGATCGAAATCATCAAAGTGATGATATTCACTCACTCAACTGGCCATGCTGGCTACTCTCGGCGACGACGCTCTGTGCCCAGTCCATACCGGCACCATAATCCAAGCGCCTAAGGTCGTCGAAGTTCAACTTATCCAGGCTGTACTGAGATAGCGCGTAAACGCGTTGTTTAGTTTACGAAGATGATGTCAGGCACCCTACCTTTTCATGTCTCCCGGGCAAACGAATGGATGCCCAATCCTAATAACCGTGGTTAGAAAAAGAGGCCGGAACGTTGGCGAGCACGCACTTTGGTACCGACGATACCGGAGACCTCTTCGGTTCTATCATCAGGATCTACCTCAGTAGGATCTACCTCAGTAACAACTACCTTAGTAGTAGCAGGTTTCTCGGTTCTCTCTGTGCACAATCTGCACATCGGTTAGTGACAAGAAGAAAACGAAAGGCGCTCACGTACGCTTGCATTATCACCGCGTCAATGTATGTAACAATTCCGTGCCTCTTAGCCTTCTTGATAGCGCGCAATAACTCCCGTTTTGTGCCATACTTGGTCCCCATCGAGAGTTGATGATCAACGTGGTCGAGGTTATACAAATTGAACACGTCGTAGCCAGACTCCTCGCCAATCGCCTTTGCAGGATCTGACGGAAATGTTAATATCAAATGGCCAAGGCATTTTCGAGGACATACGAGGCAACCACATAGCGGTTATCCCTATGTCAGCGAGCTCTGGCAATACATCCACAATTCTCCTCCAGTGGAGGTAATCTCCTTCAGAGTTCGCCTCGAAAGCCTGTATCTGAAAGCAAACCGCTCAACGGCGATGCTCGAGGAACGAAGCTGGACTCACCATGGTGCAATTCTGCTCGATATCGTTGGACATGGTTGTAGAGATCGGAGAAAAGAAATCAACATTAGCAATCTTGCACCCATTATTATATACGGAAAACCTTCGACAAAAAATGACGTGATGACGTCGTTCGTGAAAAAGTCCATTTCAGGTTGGCTATGTGGCGGAAGAATCCAAGTATATGTGAGGCTACCATCAGTAGAATTTAGTAGACTTCGAGGAAAAAAATATCTTTGAAGCAAATGGATTCGCTACAACATGGTATCCAGGTTAGATGCCTTACGACACCAGTCAGTTTCGCATGACAGCCTTTATTCAAAAAACTTACCGTCATCCTCTAGCAGCTTTCGCGGGACGACTTCCCGCTTTCCTTTGATTCATACCCAGATATTTACTGAATGCCGCGTGTTCGAATGACACTTCTCCTAAAATGGAGAATCTTGCGCCCACTGAGCATTGACCCCTTCCGCAATGAGCAACGATTTGGAACACCAAAATTTTTTATCTATCATCAAGGCCTATACCTGAACGAGTCTCGTCGTTGGAGGGCTTGGTTACCATGCTAGTCACCTTCTCGTCTGCAAAATCCATGCGATGGCCGTTGCAGGGCGGAGGGAGTCTCCTTGTAAACGGTTGCAGGAAGCGGGTCCAGGTTAGAGTATTTCGATTCATTGTTGGACGTGGTGCTACTCGATCGCGAGGATGACGACCGGGCTTCAGCCAAACTCAATACGGACTCCAACTTTGCCGACGGATCCTCCCAGGCCGAGTCTCGGCCAACTTTTGGCCGCTGGGAGAGAATTCTCCAGAAAATTTGATGGGAGACATGTTCCTGACCGGATCAAGCCGCGAGCCAGGCATTTCGGCAAGTACTGAGCAAGAGAATTACTAAAATTACTTATGCCGGACTCTTAACTCTTGCTGCATTAATTTTGTGGGTTAGAATAGAATGAAGCTAGGAATTTTTCTCTCTGGTGTATGCAGGCATATACAATGGGAAGAAAACACCCACGAAATTCGGTGCTGCCGCCGGCAACAGGTACTGGATGTGATTCCTGAACCTGAACTCAATGGTCGGCTAGTTAGAACTTGATAGAACTCAGTACATGTAATGTGCAATTGTGTAGCCTGAGCCGCTAATGTTTTCCTGAGATTTGTACAAATCAATTTATGGTTAGGCTATATAGCCAACATGTTTATTCATCACTGTGAAAATTGATTTCTGCGGAGGCTCGGCACATTCAGCCGTCTCCCGGATTCTCTGGAGACGTTTCTCCCCCAGCCGATTGAATCTTCTGTTAAGTTTCCAAGCAAAAGTTTTGGCTATGTTTGGCTCCTTGGCCAAAGGCATCTGTCACAGTTATTCGAGTCTCTATGTACTGCTGATACCTGCCAATTATATTCGTTAGCATCCTTGTAACATCGTGCCTCTTGGATGGTTGACTTGAGGCAACTTGTGCCATGAATTCAATGATTAATATACTGCCAACAATGCTGAAATTCCTGGAATCCTGGAGCGGCTTCTTCGAAGAACACTCAAAAAGCTGTTTTGGGTTTGCAAAAAGAAAAGTCGGCAGAATACTAAACCCTGTAGATGGGAGTTGAACCTATCGGAGACGTGCATGTACTAACCAATACACCACACAGGATGCTTGTCTGAGAGACATGTTCAAAGGCTTGTTTTAGCAAGGGATGATAATTTTCATTGCTGTATTGGAGGATATCCGTCCATATACCTGTGTGTTTTACTTCGTTGATTATCACTCTTTCGATCGTCACTCGTTCTTATTTACCATATATATACATATGCCTCCTGTCCTTTCCCGATCGACTATAACTGTAGATATCCATGTACCTCAGTCTTTTCACCACTGCTGTGCCCGACTGAGGTACGTATACCTTCATTCCTCTCTTTATTTTACTTACTCCTTCCATAGCATCGTACTTATCCTTATCTTATTAGTGTTGGGATTTTGCTGGAAAGTTCTAGAAAGGGCAATCTGGCATCATGCCGAGAGCTGATGAGTAAGCTCGAGAGAAAGAGAAAGTTGTAGTAGATTCTAGATATAATCCTGGGGAGTGTAAATACAAGCTCTGTAGGAGCTGTAGAGTAACAAGTTCATACCATCTGGCCTTACCAGCCTGGAGTCTACCCTGCGCAACACCGAGGATTTCCAATAATTAGGTACAGTCTACTATCCAATACACAGTTCTTTCACCACCGCTGTGCCCGACTGAGTGTCGTACTTATCGTTATCTTATTGCGCTGGATAAGTACGCAGGAAAGAAATTGATAAGGGGAAGGAGTGTGACTTGTTACACATCGAACTTCAACCATGACGATGATGCTTCTGAATCTGCGCGTGGCCTGCGCTCTCGAACCCGAATGATCCCGGCCTCACATTGACAGCAGCTAAGTCGATCCTGCCAGACACGGGTCGATTGAAAAGACCACTCGTGAGAAACACCAATATGGCCGGACGAACTGCCATGAGCTTGGGCCCGATAGTCCAGCCCTTCCCTCCCTCGTCTTCCCTTCCAGCATCTTCAAGTCCCAAACTTGCTACCAGTGCCGGTAAGGGAGGGATTCTGTCTACTTGATATTCTCGTCCGAGTCTTTCCTCTCATGCAGTGTCAAATATCTGACAAAGCACACCGGCAGGAGGCAACCAGTTTCGCATCCAAAATCGCCTTTCTACTAAATTTACAGAAGGCAGGCTGATAAAATACGCCATGCTATTCAGCACCTGAACAGCAAGAGGAAAAACGATTTTCTGCTGCGAATTAGGGCAAAATAGATCGGATAACTGTACCGTCTCCTCTGTCAATACCAAGCCAAATTGAGTATCAAGGCTCATAGAGCAGGTAGCATTTACAATAAACATCTGTTTTACCTGACTACCATAATGACGAATACTGGGCCATGAACAAAGGTATAAAGAATCGAGAGCCGAGACACTCACACTTTATCTTATGTCAGCCAATAGCAGCAAGGCTTAAGCTGCACCGGTACGAATAGATATTGTTTCTCATCTTATGGAACCATGAATTGATCCCGGATGATGGCAAGGGAGAAATTCGAAAGAGGTGAGAGGTGAGGACATGATGCCTAAGAAGCTACTTAGCCTGTTTCACCGGCGATTTAGCGCTGAATGGCCTCTAGCCCCCGCCGCTGCCAAAGGGAACTCCCCCTGCTAAATAGCCGTGGTTCACACATGAGAATCAGGGCCTCACAGAGGCGCTTTGCTAAGCTGCAGCGCGAATTGGTGCAACACTACTTCCCCGCGGAGCACCTCGGCTGGCGAGGCCCTAGAAACTGTTCTTTAAGCAATGAGTAGTTATCCCGACATGCGTCTCGGCTAGGCTGCTGTGGGCATCTAATTTTTCGGGTCAAAGCGAAAGCCTAGAAGGTTGGCGATTATGTTGAGGGTGTGACGATTGGTGAGGAGCGAGTCCGCTGCGGAGACTGAAGAGACCATCCCGCCATCGAAGGCCCTGGTGATGGATCAGTGGTCCAGAACGACGACTGACATTGCATCTGGGCCCTGATGAAATTTTACGGAACAGGCTTGCAATATAGTTCCATATTATATCAAGTTTGTCCTAATTTCTACAATTTATCAATGTACTCATCCAAACCGCGAACTAAAAGAACACAGAGACCATGTGACATCTACAACGACTAGGAAAGTCAAGTCGTACTCGCCCCCAATTTATAAACTCCGTCTCACTGTCAAGCACGATGGAATAGTTGAATTTGTGCTGAAGAAAGCCACACCTCAAGAACACAATGAGCAATGTACACGATCAATATCGGTGAAAAGTCATCTCACATTGTAAAGGATGTAAGAGAGACGGTCTGAAGGGACACTGCGAAACAAGAGGAAGCGACTTCCCACTATTACCGCAGCCGATAGCAGGAAAATATGAGAAAGCGCAGTTGACAGCGCCCCCAGCCACATCGACCACGTCAGGAGAAACAGGATCATGCTTATCCTGCTCCCCACAGGCGCTACAATAGGCAACGTTTTACGACCCTGAATGCGATCTCCAGGTACATCTTGAAAATCTTGAGCGTGTATGGTAGTCAGGACAATGAGAGCCCCTCTGAGGAGAGCTTTCGTAATTAAATCACCCAGAACTTCGTGGGTATCTAATTTAGAGAGAATGAGTACAGTCGAAGCGAAAATACTGGACTACATGCCTGAGATAATGGTACATGCACCGGATTGAAAAGCGTAGTATCCTAGGGCGGTGGCGATATTTCTGGTGAACCAATGTCCATCAAGCCCAACCTCGTTGTTCATGAAGATACCGATGGCCAACATGACACCCGGTTGAACAGCGCTGAACAGGTACGATAGACAAAGGCATAC